>NC_068416.1:23074293-23331793 GCF_023724105.1 Carassius gibelio | reverse complement strand
CTGAACAAAACCACCCAGTGAATAACAAATCAAAGCAGCGATTCGCAGTTCCACACTATTTTGCTTTGTCACAACACGAAACAATGCTAAAATAATAAATGGGACATTTATGAAAACCATGTTCATACTAGTTATTAGAATGAGATGAAATGCTTTTCTCTTCATGTTGTTTTCCTCTTCTCTCTCTCTCGCTCTGTCTCCTGGTCCTGACTGCTTCAGAGCTCTAAGAACAGCCACAAGACAAAAGAGCTGGATAGAGAAGAAAAGGAAAATCTGCACTGTAAAGAACCATGTGTGTGCTGTATTATTGAGCGCCATTAAAATGAACATGCTGAACAAACAGGAGCCAAGAGTGAGTATACAGACAACAGTGGAGCAGATCACTCTATATCTGAGAGGTTTGTACTTCAGAAAGGTTACAGGATGAACCACTGCCAGGTAACGCTCAAGACACATCAGACACAAAAACAGAGAACGACCAGTGATGCCTAGCCCTAGGAAAAAATTTGAACCTATCTTGAGATAAGAAAACCAAATTGCCATTGAATCTACAAAACAGAATATACAGATTCCAATCTCACAAACAGCCATATTGAGGTTGAAGAACTCTAATGCAACTCCACTTCCTGCTCCTGTGATGATGAGCCATATAACATAGGAGTGTATTGGCATACCAAACAGGAAAGTAAAGCTGCACAGAAACAACTGTAGACTTTCTATTGGCCCAATGGATTGAGTTGTGGCATTTGCAGATGCTGCAAGTGTGTTGAAGGTCACTGTAGAGTTATTCATCTTCTTGTCTTGTATAAGACCCCTGACAATAAATAATAATTTATTTATAGGAAAATAGAAGAGTAAGTATATTAGATAAACAAGCTACTAAATAAAAAAGGTTACGCTTTATCAAAAGTATACAATAATAAAGTACTTACAACTATTCATAGTTAATTCATACTTTATTAACTGTAGTTAATACAGTATATTAAAATAAGAAGTCAGTACAGTATTAAACCCTTGAAACCTATGAAGAGCCCCTGTACACCAAATATGAGAGTGTGTGTGTATCCTTAATGTACATGTAAACATTTTAAGTAGACTAGTGCAATTAATGTTCAGTAAAGGTTGGTTTATAACACTTAATTACATTTTCTCGTTTTCTATGACTGAATCTAAAGTGATAAATATTCACTGATATTTCCCAATTAACAGTTCCTTTACAACAAGATAATTAAATTGTAATAATTGTGTTAATTACAGAGACAATGAATGAAGGATTGACTGTTTGTATGGTGTATATTGATGTATTATCTACAGTTAACAAAGTATGCATTAACTATAAATTACATGTTAGCTAATGATTTGTAAGTACTTTATTAGTGTATACTTATTATAAAGTGTTACAAAAAAGAGACCTTGCTTTGTTTTATTCAACAGCTAATTCAAATAAGTATAGCCCATAAATCAAACTACAGTATGTCTACAAATCAAGCTGATATTTGCATTTCACTGAATGGAATAACAAATTAAGTTAAAATATTTCACCTGAAGCGTGAATGTTCAGTCTGTCTGGGTGTAAATAATACCCGGTCCTGTTAGTGTAGTCTCACTTCAGAGTTGCCACAAACATTTATCAAAGATGTGTCACATTAAACAAAACATACGCAAATGCATGTGGTTGAAAATGTGTGATTTGAATGATGTTCATTCAAATTAATTAAAACATTTGAATAGACTGAGAAATGGTGAGCATTTCCACCCCCACTGTGGACATTACAATGAAAAATAAATTAATGTTAGAACTTGATTTTAAAGGGTTAGTTCACCCAAAAAGGAAAATTATGTCATTAAAGGGAGGGTGGGGTGAAATGCTCATTTTCACTCAATCTCCTGTTAATCTTGAGTACCTATAAAGTAGTACTGCATCCTTCATATCTCCAAAAAGTCTTTAGTTTTATTATATTTATAAGAGAAAAATAGTCTTTGCCGATTTTTTTCGGAATAACACGAGCCGCTGGAGGCATGACGTGTGGGCGGAGCTAAAGAATCATGAGCGCGAGTAGGCTTTTGCGTTGAGAGCGTTTGGAAGTTGTGACATTACCCTGAAAAAAAAAAAAACATCATCCAAAACAAACCATGGCTAACAGTCAGATTCAGCCGTTTATTTATGATCCAGAATCAGATCCCGAGGCTGAAATTTAACAAGAGCAGCAGCATCCGTTACACTTAGTGGTTTTGGAAAATGTTCCACTTTAAAAAAAAAAGTTCCACTTTATGTCGTCTTTTTTTTTTCTTTAAAGGTGTACAAGGTTTACTCGATGTGCTTACGCACCGATAGCTAAGTTAGCAACACAGAGATATTTGAGGCAGTTTTACTCACCGCCTGCGGTTCCAACACACGATCGTGACCCTTTTTCTTTGGGACTGCATTATCCTTAAGAAATAAACGTATAAATAAATAAATACTTTTCCGAAAACCGATGCAACTGGTTCTTGACTCGAGAATGAGTCAATCATTTGTTCGTTATCTTGCTTGGCTCTGTGTTCATCTTCACTTCTCTCTTTACAGCAGTTCAGTCAGTGTACTATTTGAGTAAATGAATTACTCCGGGATATTGGTTTGTTTGAACTCAGAGGGAGTGTCAGCCACATTAAAAAAAAGTTAACAGCTTAAGTCATTTGTGGATTAATGCTTATTGGAGATGCGAACCGTTTAAAACGATTCAGTTCGATTTGTGAACTGGTTCAAGAAGAACCGGTTAAATTGAATGATTCGTTCACGAATGGGACATCACTACACTGCAGTGTTGTGAACGTGCTTACAACAGACCCAGAAGAGAAGACAATGCTGAATAAAGTCGTAGTTTTTGTTATTTTTTGACCGAATTCTAACTGACCCCTCTGATGTCACATGGACTACTTTGATGATGTTTTTATTACCTTTCTGGACATGGACAGTAGACTGTACACACAGCTTCAATGGAGGGACAGAAAGCTCTCAGACTAAATCTAAAATATCTTAAACTGGGTTCTGAAGATGAGCAGAGGTCTTACAGGTTTGGAACGACATGAGGGTGATTCATTAATGACATAATTTTCATATTGTCAATGATGAATGAGACTTTAATTCCAAGTGACTACGCATTCAAGGTATACATTTTAATGATGTAAACTCTGCTTAGCTCATATGCATTGCTATGAAAAAATAAACTTGTCTATGTTTTAAATATAATGACATATTTGTGTAATTTTAAATATTTTTTTCATGACCCACAAACTAGAAATTTGACATACTGCATAATGCATTAATCGTTTATTTAAAAATAAGTAAATAAATAAATAAATATATGATAACCACAGACCAAACAATTTGTGCAAACAAATAAAATGGTGCAAAAAAAGTAAATTTAATGTGGTTGACCTCTCTAAATAAAATGTGAATGTTATTAATAATTACAATTAATGAACAAAGCTACATAACTTGAACGGAAGAGAGGCAGAAGAGTTTTCCAAAGCGGTGCAGATAAAGAACAGGCTGAACAAAACCAGCCAGGAAAAAACAAAACACACAAATGCACCAAAGTGAACGAATATTCTGTTTTGTTAAAATGGTAAAAAATCCTGAGACTGTAAATGGGACATATATGACAACTGTGCTCACAGTACATATTAGAATGAAATGAAAAGCTCTTCTCTTCATGTGGTTTTCCTCCTCTTTCTCTCTTGCTCTCTCTCCTGGTCCTGACTGCTTCAGAGCTCTGAGAACAACCACAAGACAAAACAACTGGATGCAGAAGAAGAGGAGGAACTGTACTGAGAAGAACCATGTATGTGATATAGTATATGGCAAGATAAACACAGAGAAAATACATGAGCCAAGAATAATTATCCAGGCTGAAGCAGAGCAGATCACTTTGTATCTGAGAGGTTTGTACTTCAGAAAGGTTACAGGATGAACCACTGCCAGGTAACACTCAACACAGATCAGACACTGAAGCAGAGGACGACCAGTGACTGCTAGTCCTATTAAAAAACATATTAACTTTTTGAAACTTGAAAACCAACATGACAGTATAAAAATTAAACTCTCCACACAGATTCCAATTTCACAAACAGATAGATTAAGTTTGAAGAACACTGATGCAAGTCCACTTTCTGTTCTTGTGACAATGAGCCATAATACAAAGGAGTGTATTGGAAGGCCAACCAGGAAACTTAAACCACATGCACACATTTCAAGAATGTCCACTAGCACAAAGGAAAGAGTTGTAGAGGCTTCAGACGTGATGAAGTACACTGTAGAGTTGTTCATTTCCTCCTTTTGCTCTCAAAATCTTACAAAATGTATAATTAGTTGCAACAGTGATCTAATTGAAGAGAGAAGAGTATTTGTTCTAAACAAAAAGTTCTAATGATTTTATTCATCAATATAAAACAAATGTGAATTTGTGAATTTCTTTTCTACAACTTTCTTAACAAAATGCCTGGTGAAATAATACAATTCAGACACTTTACTCATTTTAGCTAATTCACCAATAACACAAATTACATCTAATAATCACAGGCTTTTTTCTTTTTTTTTTTTTGCATATTACTTAATTGAAAAACATAACAAGCAAATTAATCAAAAATGAGAGTTTTTCACCTGAAAAGTGAGTGTCCAGTCTCAGGTGTAAATGATAGTCTGTTCTGTTTTTGCAGTATCACTTTACAGCTGTCTCAAGGCATGGCTTCATATATTTCACATAAAACAAAACATATGCAAACAAATGCAACATGCATGAAATTCTAAATTATCCATGGGCTTCTATTCAAATGGATTAAAACATTTGATTACAAGTGAGAAATTGTGTGCATTTGTTTTTGTGGACCAATTTAACCAGAGAAATGGAATTATATATAGCACTAGTGAGGGTTTGAGTCCACCTAAGTTGAGTCTGGGTCAAGTCTAAGTCTTCAGCCAACTGAGTCCAAATTGGCCCGAGTGAGTCCAAATTGGCCCGAGTCAGACTCAGTCTGAGTCCAAAAGGGCAGAGTCAGATTCCAATTAAATACTACTGCTTGTCAGTATTTTAACCTTGTTTTAACCTTTACAACTAGAACAAGGCAATGTCAATTTAAATGTAACAAAAGCAAATATCTTTTGCATCTTGCCATTTTGACAATTCACAAATGTAACCTTTGTTCCCTGAGAACAGGGAACGAGACAATACGTCATCGACGTTATGGGGAACGCCTCAGGCGTGACAGCTGTCTGAAATAAAATATCAACTCACAGCAATCATGCTGACCGGCGACAGCCATGAATCATCAGCTTGAATGATAAGCGTGCAACCTGGATATAAAAAAAGGGCGCCTTGAAACCATGACAATATCCTTTCGTCTGAAGGGACTGTTTGGCAGGCAGACCCCGAGGCATGGCTGGGAGACATATTGTCTCGTTCCCTGTTCTCAGGGGAACAAAGGTTACATTTGTAACCTGAGATGTTCCCTTTCGAAGGGAACTTCGACACTACGTCAGCGACGTTATGGGGAACGAATTACCCACGCCGCCATGTTAAAGGGAGTGCATGCCCAATGGCAGTGACAACTGTCAGAACCAGCAATTCAATGAATGCTAGAACCACTCACCCTCAGGTCACACCTGGCTGTCAGTGACAGCACTCCCTATGGTCATAGCCCAAGCTATATGATACCACAGAAAACCTCCATAAACATAGTTTAGTGAAAGGTCTACCTGCGCCTGCTCAAGGGCCTAGGACCACAACTTCAACTTCTTAGAAGGGGTCCCTTCTAGGGAATGTGGCTAGGGAACTCAAGGGAACCCCAGCCAGTCACTATTCAGGGGAATGTGCCACCTGAAATGCCACCAGGCAGGCCTGGTGACACAACATAAGACACTACAGACTGGCCACTAGCTGTCTTTTCCGAAGACAGAGCCTCTGGACACTTGCCTTTAGGAAGGCATCCAACCCGAGGAACTGTGGAGCAGGCAGTGAACCACTCGGCCCGGATCTCAGAGATGGGATTTCCTGGAGAGTATGCCAGACTGATCCTACCTCAGCTAACACCCTGCATTACTCTATCACCCCTGAATGCAGAGAAAGGGGCGGGCCTTGGCCAACAACTCCCATTTAAGGGAGGAGACTGAAATTTAGGAGAGGAAGCCTAACACATAATGAATGTGGCAGCTATACTTAGCAACACGCCTCTAATATCCCTAGTATAGCCTAGGCCAGCTACAAAGGCGGCCCGGTGAAGGCCGACCTACAAGCATAGATCTACCTGAGGGCTCGGATAGATTAACCTACTGAAACCTTACAGAGCTCAGGGAGCGAGTACTCAGGATAGCAATGTCACAAACCGATAGGCAGGACATCTATCTGAAGATCTATCTGAAGTGCCAGCATCAGTCGAAACCTAAAGCTCTCTTTTTTTTTTTTTTTTAGGAAGACCAACTACTCTACCTCCGGGGTGGCTAATAGCCCTGAGGCTTAACAGAAATGAGTGGTGGCCCACCACCAGGGGCGTCGCACCCGTGGGGGATGTGGGGGTTTTAACACCCACACTTTTCCCGGTGAGAGGGTTCGACACCCGCACATTTTCTGCAGTTTTCCCGCAGTTTTGCACAAACGCCTTACTACAATCGTTCCTCCGTTTCTCTGACCGCTCTGTGTCTGCGCTCGCCGCGGCTGCCTCCTCCCCCCTTCCTCTCAAACTTGACACCGGCTTTGAGTGTGATCGGCTGATGATTGGCTGTTCTGCCTTAAGTCCCGCCTCTCTTGGGGTGTTATCGGTCAGCTCGTGCTGAGGAGGCGGGAACTTATGGTTATTTACATCTCCCTTTTCCAGGTACTTTGAATGAGTGTTTATGCTTTAGAGGTTTTTAAATAAGCTTGATATGTGTTTGGGAAGATGTTCTGTTAATCGTTTTGTTGACATGTCGAGTGTTTTCGGTATTATATTTCGTTTTTTAGACTAATGCTAATTGCTATTATTGGGATATTGTTTGCATACCTGTTGAAGAACTATGAAATAAAAGTGTATATTATTTTAATGTTTAAAAACAGTAAATTGTTACATTATTTATACCACCAGAGAAAAAGCTTTGTGTGGGCGTTTTTTTTCTCCCCTTTTCTGATTTTGCGTTTTTTCCCCCCTTTTCTGATTTTTTTTTTTTTTTAATGTAGGATTATTTTTTTCCCAGCCAAACGCTGCAAGCCGGAAATCCCGCACAGTGCCAGAGAACTTTAAGCCCTGCATTTTGTACCCCTCTGTCAATGTGTTCATAATTTTTATTGTTTATAAACAAACCACATCCATCCCCCACACTTTTGAAAAGCTTGCTACGCCCCTGCCCACCACGCATATAACATGTTACGACAGGAAGGCCATCACATACTCAGCACGGAAGCCAAATCTTCTTTGAGCTTCTCCCTAATTCGTTCTAGCCACCAGCTGGGGAAGGCTTCAGGGCCCTAAAGTCCAATACTTTAATTGCTCCTCTAAGAATGACCCCCTAGGTCTATACAGGGAACAAGGTCTGTAGAGAAATACAAATCAGTGTTAGTTATACACACAGAATTTTAAAAACCAAAAAGTTCACCTTGCGGAGTGAAGACTCGCCAGAGAGTTCTCAAGGAATCTGGGGTCCACCACTTTTACATGCCTAAAAGAGGCGCTCAGATCAACCAGTTGCTACGGTGAGCCATCAGAACATAGTTCTTATCATAAGGCCCATCCCCAGGGCTGGTGTAACGTAGACGCCTGGGGAGTCAAGAAGAGGGAGAGGGCTGGTAGAAAAGGCCAATATCAGCCAAGCTGACCTGCTGCAGGATCTCGACCAGGGGGCAGGGCTGTCCCCTGATTCGGTCGCTGAGTTGCGCTGGACCACAGATGCCTCTCCGTGGCCACCATTGCCGCCATCGATTGGCCGATCGTGGCAGCAGTCTGTTTAGTGGCCTGGAGAGACAAAACTGTGGTCCGGCCCAACTCAGCACCAGATGCTGAACTCCCTTCCCTCGAGAAGAGAGCCCGACGAGAGCAGAGCGTTCTCATAGGAAAATGCTCACAATTTGCTCGTGCTCTTCACCCAAACAATACACACACATCTCGTGAGTGTCACCCGGCGACAAATATCTTGGGCACTGGTCAGCAGATTTCACAATATTTTTAGGACTTGCCTTAGATGTGTGTTTCATTTTCGCTGTAAGCAGACGTTTAAATCAGACATAACAGTCCCTGAAGACGGAAAGGATATTGTCAAGGCGCCCTTTTTATATAACCAGGTCGCACGCTCATCATTCAAGCTGATGATTCACGGCTGTCGCCGGTCAGCATGATTGCTGTGAGTTGATATTTGATTTCAGACACCTGTCAAGCCTGAGGCGTTCCCCATAACGTCGATGACGTATTGTCGAAGTTCCCTTTCGAAAGGGAACTATTTCCGCGAAGATGTTTCTTTTTTTTCCCTTAGAAGCTAGGAGCTGCCAATAATAATGCCAATAATAATTTCAAATCAACAGCATAATATAAAACTAATGTAAGTAAAACATTCTTAAGTTGAATGGAAGTAAATTTTCTAATGATTAATTACAAGCAAAAGGATAAATAAATATACAGGTGCATCTCAATTTATTTCAGTAATTCAACTCAAATTGTGAAACTTGTGTATTAAATAAATTAAATGCACACAGACTGAAGTAGTTTAAGTCTTTGGTTATTTTAATTGTGATGATTTTGGCTCATATTTGACAAAAATCTCAACAAATTAGAATACTCCATAAGACCAATAAAATAATAATAATAATAATAAAATAGTGAATTGTTGGCCTTCTGGAAAGTATGTTCATTTACTGTACATGTACCCAATACTTTGTAGGGGCTCAATTCAGTGTGACATGGAGGTGAACAGTTTGTGGCAGTGCTGAGGTGGTATGGAAGCCCAGGTTTCTTTGACAGTGGCCTTCAGCTCATCTGCATTTTTTAGTCTCTTGTTTCTCATGTTCCTCTTAACATTACCCTGTAGATTCTCTCTGGGGTTCAGGTCTGGTGAGTTTTCTGGCCAGTCAAGCACACCAACACCATGGTCGTTTAACCAACTTTTGGTGCTTTTGGCAGTGTGGGCAGGTGCAAAATCCTGCTGGAAATTAAATCAGCATATTCACAAAGCTGGACAGCAGAAGGAAGCATGAAGTGCTCCTAAATTTCATGGTAAACGGGTGCAGTGACCAACACCAGCAGATGATATTGCAACCAAAATCATCACAGAATGTGGAAACTTAACACTGGATTTTAAGAAACATGGGCTATGAGCTTCTCCTCCCTTCCACCAGATTCTAGGACCTTGGTTTCCAAATGAAATACAAAACTTGCTGTCATCTGAGAAGTGGACTTTGGACCACCAGGCAACAGTCCAGTTCTTCTTCTCCTTAGCCCAGGTAAGACGCCTCTGCTGCTGTCTGTTGTTCAGGAGTGGCTTAACAAGAGGAATACAACAATTGTTGCCAAATTCTTTGACACGTCTGTGTGTGGTGGCCCTTGAGGCCTTGACCCCCAGCCTCAGTGCATTCCTTGTGAAGTTCACTCAAATTCTTGAATCGAATTTTCTTGACAATCCTCATAAGGCTGCGGTTCTCTTGGTTGGTTGTGCATCTTTTTCTTCCACATTTTTCCCTTCCACTCAACTTTCTGTTAACATGCTTGGATACAGCACTCTGTGAACAGCCAACTTCTTTGGGCAATGAATGTTTGTGGCTTACCCTCCTTGTGAAAGGTGTCAATGATTGTCTTCTGGACAACTGTCAGATCAGCAGTCTTCCCCATGATTGTGTAGCCTGAACCAAACTGAGAGACCATTCTGAAGGATCAAGAAACCTTTGCAGGTGTTTTGAGTTGATTAGCTGATTGGCATGTCACCATATTCTAATTTGATGAGATTGAATTTTGTATCTTAAAGAATTAGAGGGTTTTGTTAAATGTGAGAGAAAATTATCACAATTAAAAGAACCAAAGACTTAAACTACTTCAGTCTGTGTGCAATTAATTTATTTAATACTGTACATGAGTTTCACAATTTTAGCTGAATTACTGAAATAAATGAACTTTTCCACAACATTCTAATTTATTGAGATGCGCCTGTATGTGGAAAATAATGTGTTTTTTTAACCTTAAACCACATACACATATTTCATTACACCAAATACACCAAATAATGTTCTTTTTAGAAACATCATCAAACCCCTTTAAGCCTTTAAGTGCTTTCGGTTTTAGTTAGTTTGACAGATACTGTGCCAAAGCATAGTTGCCCGAAGCACAAATTTAAAGACCTTTTATTTTTTAATGAGAAGTTTAAATATTAGTTTAAAATATTAATTTCAAATGCACCATGAAAGGTTAAGTAAGGAAAAATTATTTTTAAAAAAACTCAACAGGGCGATCAGTGCCCAGCCCTTTGGAAAATGGTGAAACTGTGTGAAGCAGGAAGTATTTATTAAAATAAAACAAACCACCAATAAGTGTAACAACCACATCTGACACGCACATAAAAGGCTTAAAGTGTATGCAAATAAGTCAATTATTTAAATCACAAGTTGGTTTAAAGTGGTGGACCTCTCTAAAGAAAGAATGATCATTTTATCTACACTAACTAGTTTTGGGATCACTAACTCTGAATAAAAGAGAATTTATATTATTTCAGACAGTTAAAAATAAATACATAAACTAAAAGCATTAGTGATGCAGGTATCATTAGGAAAAGGTTAATTTTCCTGTTCAACGCAGAAAAAGAATAGGCTGCACAAATCCATCCAGCAAATAACCAGCAAAGTTATAAACCACAGAGCCAAAATACTACTATGTGTTAAAATGAATGCTGAGATTTGATATGCCTAATATGAAAACAAGGGTCATAGTGGTTATTAGAATGTGAATAAATGCTCTTCTTTTCATTTGTTTTTCCTTTTCTTTTCCTTTCTCTTGCTCTCCTGGAACTGACTGCTTCAGAGCTCTGAGAATTGCCACAATGGAAAACAACTGAACAAAAGTGAAAAGTGGAAACTGCACTGTGAACAACCATGTATATGGACTACTGTTGAATGAGATAAACACGCACAACAAACAAGAACCAACAAGCAGCGCAGCAGATTACTTTATAGCTCTTCTATGTATCAAACTTTAGAAAGGTTACAGGATGAACCACTGCCAAGTAGCACTCAACACAGATCAGAACCTGAAACAGAGGACGACCAGCGATAGTGAGTCCTTGACCTTGAAAAAATTGTGCCGATCTTTTGAAAATCGAAAACCAAAATGACAGTATATCAATTAAACATTTCAAACAGTTTGCAGTTTCACAAACATACAGATTAAGGTTGAAAAAGTCTGTTACAGTTGCGGTTTCTGTAACAATGAGCCATATGACATGAAAGTGTAAAGGAAAACCAAGAAGAAAGCTGATGCTGCACACAAACAGTGTCACATTGCTCACTAGTTCAATGGAATGATTTGTTGAGTTTGTAGTGAAGTTCATTGTAGAGTTCATTTCTTCCATATCTTTTTAGCTTAAGACCGCATGGTAAAAAAAAAAGAAAAGTCAGCACAGGTTTCCAACATCCAACCGTCAATATTTTTAGTTTTATATTTAAAATCCAAATAACCAAAGCATATGATAATAAAATATTTTCGTGTGCAGGTTATGATCGTTAAGGTAACTTGATAAATCACACATTCAGTAATTATGCTGTGCAATACCTAAATTAAAAATGTAGTTGCATTCATTAATATCAAACAAATTATCTTTATTTGATGATCACATTGTTATTTGCATAGTATTGACTGTAAAATTCAATCTATCTATTTGTCACCTAAAGATTGAATGTCCAGTACTTCTAGATGTTAATAATACTTACAGTATGCTGTTTTTATAGTCTTTAAACCTGTCAAATGAATAAATGGCTATAAATGCAACACTTCACATAAAGTGGATATGCAAATTAATAAAAAAATAATATTTTAAATAAAATATAATAATAATTATATAAATAATATAAATAATAAAATATAAATAATAATTTCTGACTTCTATGATAAACAATTTGTAAAAAATAAAAATAAAAAAGATTTCATTGGAGTTGGTCCACAATGCAAAATCATGTCAAGGTATTATATCTGTGGTATAAACACAAATGCAAAACAATGCAAAGACACATCTGATAGAATCTCTTAGACAATATGTAAAATGGTATCTTGTCATGCTTTATTCAAAAACAAAACCACGTAACAAAAAACATGTAGATACATGTAGATAAAACATCAGATACTGTATATTTGATAAACCAGCATAGAAAATACATAATTGAATAATGAATATAAATAAAACAGTCATGTAAATGACTGCTGGCCATTCTACCCATGCATGTTCTGGAATCACACTAGCTTACTAACTTAACTAACTAAATAAATAACTCATTACTCAATGTTGTTTACATTGTAGCCGCTGACTTTAAAAGGTTTTATAGAGAACAGTGTCAGTTTCTTAAAACACCCCAGAAAAAGAACATAATATAACATAGAATAAAAACATAACTAAACACAGCAGTAAACTAAAGAACCGGAAAATGCTGTTCTGTTAAAATCACAATGAATCCTGTCACTGTATATGGAATATATATGATAGCCATGCTAACAGTTGTCATTAGTATGAGATAAAACACTCTTCTCTTCATAGTGTTTTCTGTCTCTCTTTCCTCATATCTTTTTCCTGACTGCTTCAGAGCCAAATTCAGCTCGAGCTGGAGGCCATGGAAAAGCAGATTTGTGACCTGGAGGAGAGGCGGGCCCAGCTGAGAGAGCAGAGAGCTGCACTGGAAAGCTCGCTGCTAACAGTCCCACCACCTCTACTCGTTTGTTTGTTTTTCTGCACAGGCCCGGTGACCCATGGCGTGATCTTCTCAGATGTCCTCCACTCAAGCGCAGTGACACCACGGACCCTGGGTGCTTTCGCACTGGAGGAATTCAACCAGACACGGTGTCTGGTCTGTGTTTCCCTTGGTGTCCACTAGTGGTCTCACTTCCCCATAGGCACTTCACCACAGGCACTACATTTCCCACATAGCTTTGTCTCCACTTCCTTCTTTATCCTGTCTATTAATACCAGTCTTTCTCTTTCTGTTTTCATGGAGCCCTTATTTTACCTCACCTGGTTTTCTCGCGTTCCCTTGTGTTCTCTAGTTTCTAGTTTCCTGTTTGTTTTGTTTCTTGACTGATTTCATGGTTATGACCTCCTGCCTGTTTGGGTACTGATTTTTGGATTACCCATTAAACACACTGCTCTTGGATCTCTCGTCTCCTGTGATCTATCGTTACACTGGGTGATAACTTCTCCCCACCACTTAGATCTCCTACGCAAGATGGAATGTGATGCTGTTGTACAGCCCTGAACAAATATTTGGATTCCTGAATTTAGAGGTGTGTTTAAAAGAAAGCCAAAAGAGAATTTCACCATTAGTATTTGTTCATTACATATTCATTTACATAATTTAAATATTACATTTCATGAGATCTCTGATTTTTTTGTAAACATACAGGTGCAAATTATATGTTGATGGACTTTGGTTTATATTAACTTAAGACAATTCTAAAACAGTTGTTCACATCGCAGTTGAAACACCTAAGCAGAGTAAGGAAGATGAGTTCCAGTTTAAGTTGATCTCTTTTCTCCAAATAGATGGAAAATCACTTTGATTTCACTTTGAAATCACACTGATATTCCAAGTTTGGCTTTCCCTGCACTGTAAAACCCGACAAGTTCACTTAACTCAAAAAAATAGTTGAAACAGATTATATCGAAAAATTTAAGTCAAATTAACTTAATATTTTTAAGTTCAATAAAATATATATTTTTAAGTGTCTGTTACCATACACTGTAAACCCTAATAAGTTCACAGAACTCTTAAGTTTACATTAAATTATAAATTACATGTACAGTTGCCTTAAATTATCTCAGTTATCTTATAAATATTGATGTTTCTCAACTTATAATTAGAGAGTACTTCACTCAAAATTTATTTTCCTTGTTTTCTGATGCAAAGCATGCTGGGAACTTGAAAACGCAATAATTTTAAGTTCACCTTACTACAACAAAATTTTGAGTTTACAGAACATATTTAAATTAAGTCCAATGAACTTTCATTTTTATTTGAGTGCAATTAACTAATTTCATTTGATTAATTTCACAGTTCGGTTTTAAAGTGTGCCTCGATCTCAACACTTAACTTGTTGATGCCATAAATTCTCTTGTGCAAACGTGTCATGTGACCTCATCTGAGGAGAGAGTCAGATATAGAAAGCTGCGTCCTTGTGTATCCCAACTCATCCTGGAGAAGATTGGTATTAGTTTTGGGTGGAACCCTTGGGTCACATTCTGGAGGAATGGCATTGTTCTGATAATGTAAAGAAGCAAAGGTTAGTAGAGTTTATCAGAGATCCTGCAGCCGACATTGTGAGGTTTGAGAAGACTGGAAACCCATCTGCTATTTTCAGTGACTATCTTCGTGCACTGGAGTCAGACTTTAGCACCACTGAGGATGCTGCAGATTTAATGCTAAAGTTTCGGTGCATTTACCAGAGTGAGGAAAAGAGAAAAGCTATCAATAAGAAGGTGCACTTGTCCACAGATAACTTCAATTCTTCACACTGCAGCCGGTCCAAAACCTTGAGTATCCTCTCTTCATGCTCCTCTAATGTCCTTCCGAAAATGACGAGGTCATCCAGGTAGACTAATACCTCCAACATATTCATGTCTCCAACCAACTTTTCAATAACTCTTTGAAAAGTTGAAGGAGCTCGGGCATCCTCTGATAAAATCCCACCGGGCAGATGAATGATGCTTTTTTCTTGGCTTGCTTCACTCATAGGAATCTGATAGTATCCACTCCTGAGATCCAATACACTGAACCACTTACTACCGTTTAATTATTGTGACTAAATTTTAACTGCTGTTGTTAAATTGTCATTTTTCAGTGATTTTAATGATTTAAAGAACAATTATAGATTAATGTTCTGCTATCTGTTCAGCTAAAAGGTCCAGCTGTCTGAGTGGCCATAGTATGTGAGAGTCTCATTAGTAGCCTGACGGTTAGCCTGCCTCAGACCAGGTTTTGTTTCCCAGAATAAATTGCCACAGTGACCGTGGTTGATCTGTGTTAAATTTTCTTTATGAAGCTAAATCATTTGACAATGAGTCAGACTAACTGAATTAAGCCTGGTAAACTTGAAACAGACCTCGAGGCATTCGAAGTTACAAGCCACTTAAGTTACAGTAATTTATGATTTCCTGTCTGTCTGAAACCTAGGATATAAAAGTGATCATATTTTTTTCCATTGCATCGAATCACATTGTGTCAAATCTAATCAAATAGAAATCAAATCGCACTGCATCGTAATAGGGGCAAATCGTTTGGAATGACATTGTTAGTTGCTTCATATGTAGCAATGTATCATATTGTTGCTATGCATCGAGATGTGTATAGCATCGTTTTCAGTTATGAGATGCACATCCTTAGTGTATTCAGTATTCAGGTTTCAGGCCATTCCGCCTATAACATGAAGGCATCCAATGATTCCCATGATTCAAATTACTAAAAAAAACATGCAGCATAAATGTAAATGAGGATTATGTGTAGGGGTAGGGGAAGACCTGGGGGTAGTGTGTGTGTGTACAAGTTTAACTATACTTGTGCAGATCTAAAATCTAACTATAAAAAATGTCCTCTCTAATAAAGTAAAACTTGTTGAAACCCAACTAGTGAGGCAGACATCATTAGTTAAAATAAATAAATAAATAAATAAATAGAGGACTTATCTTTCAAGGGACACCTAGGATGCCTTGAGGGTGAGTAAAAGATGGATCATTTTATTTTTTGGGTGAACAACCCTTTAAGATATTAACTATTTTGAAAGAGATGATCATACTTTTAATGACTTTGTACTTTATTGTCTAAGTAACTACATTTATTGATAGCAGTATTCTTCCTTAAAGGAAAAGGCATATAGTCTCACGGAAATCTGTATAGCAACCAGTTCAATTTCAATTCAAAATCCAAATCAGTTTTACAATAATTATGTTTAAAACTTAAAATGGTCCAATTTTCACAAAGGAAAGGAGAAAAAAGACAATGAATGTATGTAAAACCACAACTTTCACAGTAGCCTACTCTTTCCGATTTAAAACAACAGTTCAACTGTGGCTGTCCAAACCACACAGATGCAGAAAGACAATCCATCTCCTTAACAACATTAAATGTAAATAATCCTCAACTGTAGAAAAAAAAGAAAAAAATCAACATCCTACCAGTCACTCGATCCTTTTGCTTTGAGCGCCTCCATATTGAATTCTGAACAGCGATGTACAAATCCCATCACAAAGTTAAAAATCTCCATGTTGAGCTCCTTCATGAACTCAAATAAAATATCAATTAATCAACTAAATCAAAAAAAATTTTCAGGCTAAAAATATTAAATAAGCTGTTTATAATCATGACTGATCAAAAGAATGTAACTGTAAAAAGTGAAACTATAATATTAGAAATAAAAATATTAAATGAAGTGAAGTTGCTAATGATAATATACAATATGGTGTTTTACAGTGGCAGAAGAGGTTTCAAATCTATTGTAAATAAAGAGCAGGTGGCACAAAGTCAGCCAGTACATACAAAAGAAAAACAGGAAACCAAATGTAAAAAACAAAAACACTTTGAATTGAATGGCAAAATATTAATGGATAATCATATTCATTGTTGTTATAAGAATTGGATGAAGTGCTCTTCTCTTGTGTTTTTTCTCTTGCTCTCTCGCCTGGTCCTGACTGCTTCAGAGCTCTGAGAACAGTTACAAGACAAAACACCTGGATAGAGATGAAGAGGAGAAATTGCAATGCAAAAAAAAAAAAAAAAAAAAAAAAAAAACATGTATGTGCAGGAGTATTAGACAATATTAAAATTAGCATGCTGAACAAACAGGAGCCAAAAATAATTATCCATTATCTGAGAGGTTTGTACTTCAGAAAGGTTACAGGATGAACCGCTGCCAGATTACACTCAACACAGATCAGACACTGAAACAGAGGACAAGAAGTGATGCCTATTCCTATTAAAAAATACATTAACTGTATGAGCCTTGGAAGCCAAATCCAACTATTAAGTGTAGAGAGCAAGGAGTTCAGACAGTTACCAATCTCATAAACAGAGAGATTGAGGATAAAGAACTCTGATGCAACTCCATTATATTATCTGTATACATTTAGCAACATATTCTTAACAATTGTAAACACAGATTAAATGATTAAATAGTTAAATGAATAATCAAAGCACATACATTTCTTCCACTAACCATATATATTGTACAGCTAACTGTGCATGCACTTTCAAAACTACAGTATTTTGCGGCTTGATTTATTTCACAAGTTGTCTGAGCAAATACAAAGTCAGAACAAGTAAACTATGCAGTACGACTTAACATATAACCTAAACACTATTCAGAATGTAATATTTGGTCATACTTTATTTTCAGGTCCAATTCTCGTTATTAACAAACCATTAGCTACAAATGACTTTATCAACACATTATAGAAAACATAACATATGCAAATATTTTATGCTAAAAAAAAAAACTAAAACAAAAACACAAAACATAGTCCTGTCTGAGTAAACATTGGAGCCAACTAGTTTTGACTAATTTGGGCATAGTTCAGTAAGACATTTAACTGACTCAAAGAAAAAGTTTGACAATTTTCAACGAGCTGTGTATTGTTACTAAGGTTGTATATGTTGTATATGTTGGCTGCATATGTAAATCAACAAAAAAGGTCACCTTTTTTTACTACATAGACAAGGTCAACTTTCCAATTAAATTACAAATTTAATTATCACGTACAGTAACACCGCTTTTTGAAAAAATACTTTCCCTTGATGTTGTAGTTGTGCATACCTGCCCATTTGTGTAAACACGCATAAATTAATGAATTAAATCTGTTTTAATATGAACTGCTCATTGTATTATATAATCAGTGAAAACTAGAAAATTGCAATCCTAATTCACAGAGGCATCATTTTATTATAACCATGTATGTGTTTACAGATAAATATGTGATAACAGTAAAATCACACCATACATTGTCCTATCTTGTCTGCAGTCAAGACGGGTGACATCAATGACAGATGAATATACTTACATGTTTTGACATCATAAACAGTAATATAAATAATAACAATAATAATAATAATAATCATCATATTAATAATAAACAGTTCAATCGAAATGGAAAAAAAATAAAACGAACTTTAGTAATTTAAGATCTTAATTAACTGTCACCCTGTCCCATATATGGGACACCTACGTTTACTTCACTATATTACAATCAAATCTAATCTAATCTTGACAAACTATATATCGTTGGAAAGGTCTAAGACTCCCGGATATACATTTTACCAAAGTTTTTTAAAAATTATGTAGGAAAAGTAATAGATTAATTTATGACAAGAGTGCACTCTCAAAAGTATAAATTATAACAAGAGTTTTGACCTTTGTTTAAAAAAAAGACTTCTTCGTTGCCTTTTTTTTATCTATCACATTTTAGAAATCATCAGAAATTATATATAGACTGAAAACTTAAAATTTCTAAATTCATCCTTTAAAATCAAACATTGCATTACCATGTAAATGGTACATCAAAATCATGTTACAAGATGTTTTCAGTCATGTATTATACAAAATTTGGTTTGTATCATGCACATTCAAGTCTATCTTCAAAAACGTGAGTGGCAGTTAAGGGGTTAAAGCTAAACAACTTAATGTTTAATTGAAAGTAAAGACAGGAGAGCCTTAGATTATTTCAGGTAAAGAACAGACTGAACAAAACCAGCCAACATTAAACAAAATCACCATCAATAAAAAGTTCCTTAATAAACTATTGTGTTATAGTGAAAAACAATCCTGAGATAAGTGGCACAAATATGAGAGTCATGCTCACATCAGTTATTAGAATGATATGAAATACAATAACAACATACAAAAAATATTGTTGTTATTATTATATAATTATCATTAGCCTTTGATGTAGTCTTAATTCTAACAGAGTAAAAATACGAGAAGATAAAAATATTACAATTGCATATTCTATGAGCAACAGAGACAGGAAAGTTTTCCAGTATGGCAAAGATAAAGAATAGGCTAGATCAAACCAGCCAAAATATAAAAATATAATTCGACAGTTACAGGATCTTCAAAATATTCGAGACATAATGAAAAACAATCCTGATATAGTAAATGGCACATATATGACAGCCATGTTCACAGTAGTTATATATATATATATATATATATATATATATATATATATATATATATATATATATATATATATATATATATATATATATATATATATATATATATATATATATATATATATATATAATCTTATTTCTGAAAGAAGAAGAAAGAACTAGAAGATAAAATAAGAGAATTTGGTAAAATATTACAATTACACATCCTGTGAGGAACAAAGACAGCAGAGTTTTCCTGTACGGTGCAGATAAAGAACCGGCTGAATCAAACCAGCAAAAGTAAAACAAAATAATCCAAAACTAAAAAGTTCAATAATATAGTTTTGTGACAGAATGTAAAACAATCCTGCGATAATAAATGGCACATATGTAATAATCATGCTCACAGTAGTTATTAGAATGATATGAAATGCTCTTCTCTTCATGTGGTTTTCCTCCTCTCTCTTTTGCTCTCCTGGTCCTGACTGCTTCAGAGCTCTGAGAACAACCACAAGGAAAAACATCTGAATGAAGAGGAAGAGAAGAAACTGCACTGAGAAGAACCATATATATATATATAAAGAGTCTGATGTAAACATGCAGCCTAAACTGGAGCCAAGGATAAGTATCCATGCCACGGTGCAGCAGATGACTCTATATCTGAAAGGTTTGTACTTCAGAAAGGTTACAGGATGAACCACTGCCAGATATCGCTCAACACAGATCAGGCACTGAAACAGAGGACGACCAGTGATGACGAATCCTTTTAAAAAACGTCTCAATATCTTGAGTCTTTGATCCCAACCACAACAAACAAAAATATTGAACACAGCATTCAGACTGTAAACAATCTCACAAACAGAGAGATTGAGGGTGAAGAACTCAGATGCAACTCCACTTCCTGTTCCTTTGGCAATAAGCCACATAACATAGGAGTGTGTAGGAAGAGCGAATATCAGATTGAAAATGTCTATAATATCCATTATCTCAAAGTAACAGGTTGTGAAGTTTGAAGATGCTCCATATGTGGTGAAATTCATTGTAGAGTTACTCATCCTATGGATAAAAAACAAAACAAAAAAACTTTGGCACAAAAATCTCAACATTCATTGAACTCATTCAACCAAACTTTGCATTTAGTTTCAATGCTTTGTTGTGTTTATATCTCCTGCTATGACTCTATTAATAATAATCTAAATAATAATAGTTATCTAGATCTCATATTTATAACAGATTGTCACCTGAAGGATGGATGTCCAGTCTGTATGTGATGAGATGTGAGACATCAAGAATGTGTGTGCATGAATTCATCTGCTACATGTCAAATACATCACCAACTATGCAAATACTGAAAGCAAACAAATGTAAGTCTATGTTCACAAAGACTTATTTACATTTTGTTAAAACCTTATCCTCAGTGTCGACAACAGCATGAATGTTATGATGTAATCCTAATTCTAAAATGGGTAAAAATGGTAGAAGATAAAACAAGAGAATTGGCAAAAAAAAAAACTGCAGTTGCACATCTCATGAGCAACAGAGACAGGATAGTTTTCTAGCATGGTGCAGATAAAGAACAGGCTGAACAAAACCAGCCAGTACATAACAAACAACACCACTGATCCAAAGAGGCAAAATATTTTGTTTCATCATAATTCTAAAGAAGCCAGTGATGGAACATAGACAGGTGCATCTCAATAAATTAGAATGTCATGGTAAAGTTAATTTATTTTAGTAGTTCAACTCAAATTGTGAAACTTGTATATTAATTAAATTAAGTGGACACAGACTGAAGTAGTTTAAGTCTTTGGTTCTTTTAATTGTTATGATTTTGGCTCAAATTTAAAGGTCCCGTTCTTCATGATCCCATGTTTTAAACTTTAGTTAGTGTTTAATGTTGTTGTTAGAGTATAAATAATATCCGTAAAATGCTAAAGCTCAAAGTTCAATGCCAAGCGAGTTATTTTATTTAACAGAATTTGCCTACAAAAACGACCCATTTGGACTACATCCCTCTAGTTCCTGCAGTAATGACGTCACTAAAACAGTTTTTGGACTAACCTCTGCCCACATCAATACACAACAAAGAGGGCATGGCCTTGTTGCACTCCGATGGAGAAGGCGGAAGAGCTGCGTCTGTGTTTGTCGCCATGTCGTCCAAACGCTGTTATTTTCATCTCGGAGTCCAATCACCTTTGTTTAATGGTTACAATTTATGTTTAACTCTGTTCCCGAAAATGATAATCCACAGCTGGTATGTGTATTTTATTATTTAAGTTGGTGCGTTTAATAGTTTCTGTAACTTATTACACAAAGGGCTACGCTGTTTATCTTTGTTAACTAGATGTTAGGGCTGTGAAAAAAAATCGAATCCGATTTTCATGCGCATCTCGTCAGTAAAAAACACTCCTGTGGTTATAAGTACATCTCCAGCAGGTGCTTTCTTTTACTGTCTATGGTTCAGATCAGGATTGCCCGGTTTTCAAAACAAATCATACCCACTTGCTTTTTAAAACTAGCCCAATCGGGTTTCCAGGAGGTCCGTGTGTGCTCAGCTGCTGTCAAATCACAACACAGGAACCGCTGGCACATTCAAAACTCGTTACGTATTTCTGAAGGAGGGACTTCATAGAACAAGGAAGTCATCAGCCCATTCCCTATCTGTCGGTCACTACGAGTTATGTCGAATGACATATGGGGTCTCACTTGGGAGGCCAATCATCTCTGAGTTTAAGAGAAAATGCCAATGAAAATTGGCAAGTGGATTTAACATACCTGAGCCACTCCCCGTGCCAACGGGTATAAATAGGGCGACAGGTGCATACACTCATTAGATTTTTGCTTCGGAGCCGAGTGGTTGTATGAAAGCTGTTATACTCCACAAAGCCATTCATCTGCTGTGTTGGGAAGCTGGTTGTTCTGGTTGGCGGTACGGCGCAAACAGCGGTCTCCCTTTCAGCGATTCCCCTGGGCGCTTCAACTAAGAGAGCAGATTTCCTAAAAGATCAAATCGCGGACGATTCACGTCTTTTTAAAGACGCCGTTTCGTTCGTGTCCTTTTGGATGCGGTCGTTTCCTGTTCTCTGACAACGGCCAAGTTTGTTGTCTTCCGTGTCTGGGCATTCAGGACACTGAAGGCGCGTTCGTGGATGGTTCATGCATGCACTGCGTGTGTGACCATGGCAACGCTGCGATCGCGTCTCGCCCAGGTAGACCTGTTTGCTTCCCACAAGTCCTCCCACTGCCAGCTGTACTATTCCCTGTCCCAGGCCCCCCTGGGCACAGATCCACTGGCACACAGCTGGCCTCGGGCTTTACGCAAGTATGCATTTCCCCCAGTGAGCCTGCTCACACAGACACCGTGCAAGGTCAGGGAGGATGAGGAACAGGTCCTGTTGGCTGCGCCTTACTGGCCCACCCGGACCTGGTTTTCGGAACTAATGCTCCTCGTGACAGCCCTTCCCTGGCGCATCCCCCTGAGGAGGGACCTACTCTCTCAGGGGCTGGGCACCATTTGGCACCCGTGTCCAGTTCTTTGGAATCTCCAGTGGTGGTGGACACTATCACTCAGGCTAGAGCCCCTCTATGAGGCAGGCCTATGCTCTGAAGTGGAGTCTGTTCACGAATTGGTCTTCTTCTCACTGAGAAGACCCCCGGAGATGCTCGGTCAGAGTCGTGCTTTCTTTCCTGCAAGAAAGGCCGGAGCGTGGGCTGTCACCCTCCAACTTGAAAGTGTATGTGGCTGCCATTGCAGCCCATCACGATGCATTGGACGGCCGGTCCCTGGGGAGGCATGACCTGATCGTTAGGTTCCTGAGGGGTGCCAGAAGATTAAATCCTCCTAGGACACCCCTGATTCCCTCCTGGGACCTCTCTATCGTCCTGGCCGGACTTCAGAGGGGTCCCTTTGAGCCGCTGGATTCAGTCGAGCTTCCTGTCTCTCAAGACAGTAATCCTGATCGTGCTCACTTCCATCAAGAGGGTCGGGGACCTCCAAGCATTTTCGGTAAGTGAAGAGGGCCTTGTGTTCGGGCCGGCCTACTCTCACGTTGTCCAGAGACCCCGGCTGGGAGACCAGGTGGAGAACCTGCAAGCGCTGCCCCTGGAGGAGGCAGATCCAGCCTGGGCATTGCTGTGTCCCTGTAAGAGCGCTTCGCATATACGTGGACCACACCCAGAGCTTCAGAAGCTCTGAGCAGCTCCTGGTCTGCTTTGGAGGTCAGCAGAAGGGGAAGGCTGTCTATAAGCAGAGGTTGGTCCACTGGATAGTGGATGCCATCGTCTTGGCGTACCATTCCCAAGGCGAGCCGTGCCCCCTGGGGGTGAAGGCCCACCTCACATGGAGTGTGGCCTCCTCCTATGTGTTGGCACACGGCACCTCTCTGACAGGCATTTGTCGAGCTGCGGGCTGGGTGACACCTAACACCTTCGCAAGGTTTTGCAACCTTCGTGTAGAGCCAGTTTCTTCCCGTGTGTTGGGTAACAGGTAAATTTGCAGGAAGGGCTGGCTGGGTGTCACGCTTGCTGCGCCATTCCCCCTAACACGGGGAGGTGAGTGCCTTTCTCCTCCCAGCAGAGTTCCCCGGTTGGCGCACCCTGGTTGAGCATCCTCCAGCACCCTCGGCAGTCAGACTTGGCAGAGCAGTCTGTCGCCAGGCCCAGTACTGGTGTTAGCATGCCCGGAGTTCCGGTCAGCCCCTGTACTGGGCTAGGTGTTCATATGGCTTGGTTTCCCATGGGTAATCCCATATGTGTATTCTGGGGAAGTCGTGGCCTAATGGTTAGAGGGTTGGACTCCCGATCGAAGGGTTGTGAGTTCTAGTCTCGGGCCGGACGGAATTGTGGGTGGGGGTAGTGCATGAACAGCTCTCTCTCCACCTTCAATACCACTACTTAGGTGCCCTTGAGCAAGGCACTGAACCCCCAACTGCTCCCCGGGTGCCGCAGCATAAAATGGCTGCCCACTACTCCGGGTGTGTGCTCACAGTGTGTGTGTGTGTGTTCACTGCTCTGTGTGTGTGCATTTCGGATGGGTTAAATGCAGAGCACAAATTCTGAGTATGGTTCACCACCATACTTGGCTGAATGTCACTTCACTTTCTTTTCACTTCCACGGTAAGGTTTCCCTCTTGGCAAACCCGTGTCTTCCCTTGACAGACCCGTTCTGTCAGTCTCTTCTGGCAGCCGTTCCATCCCTACTCCAAGGTAGGACCTGCCTCAGAGACCCCTTCCATATGTAGTACTGCCCCCTGGGTCAGTCCATATCAGTATCTCCACATGTCCCCTCCCTATGGGTAGGATGTGGTCTCCGTAGCAACCTTTTTCTAAGGTGCGTTGGCAACTCTGGATAAATGCGTGGGCAGAGGGAACCATGACTTCGGATTCCAATTCTGGAAAAAGTGGTGGCTGGTATCCTAAACTACACTGAAAAGGCGATAGACCCATAGCTGAAACTGGTAACCAGTTATGTGCGTACTCAACTCATGAGAGCTGCTGGCTCCAAGAGGAGGGGTTCTGAGAAACCAAACATCGCAACACTCATTTTAGATCTTGGTTGGCCCTCTCCATCTGACCATTACTCTGAGGATGAAATACAGAATAAAGACTAACAGTTGCCCCCAGTAATTTACAAAATTCTCTCCAAAATTTAGAAACAAACTGGGGAGACCCGAAATGAAATCTAGCGAAATGTGGGAGCAGGGTCTCGAAGGAACTAACAGCGGCTGACGGAGTCCAGCAGGGGGTCGATTGGAAGACTTCGAAACAGCACAGACAAAGCAAGCCAAAACAAAACGCCGAATGTCACGAGCCATGGCTGGCAACCAAAACGACAGTTTAACAAAAAACATGGTACGATTAAAACCCGAATGGCAAGCTTCATTGGAATAATGACCCCATCGGATAACTTCAGAACTTAAAGTCTCTGGCACAAACAACTGACCCGGTGGGCGTCCGGGGGGTGGGGGGGGGGTCACTGTACTTCAGAAAGGTTACAGGATGAACCACTGCCAGGTAACGCTCAACACAGATCAGACACTGAAACAGTGAACAACCAGTGAAGACAAGTCCTTGTAAAACCATTGGTATTATTGTAGGATTTGAAAAGCAAATTGATAGTATAGCAATCAGACTATTCAGACAATTAATGATCTCTAATGATTTCCACACGGTCCATTATTCCGATTAATTGATTTGTGTAGTTTGTAGATGTTCCAGGTGAGGTTAAGTTCACTGTAGAGTTATTCATCTCCTCTGCGTTTGTCTTCTCAGTTCAGCAGCTCATAAACATATCAAATGGAAAGTGTCTAATAGAAATGGTAAATGAAATGTCAAATCTATGGAAGAAGAGAAGTGAAAATAAACTATCATTGTAAATCAACTACAATGTGTACAATTAAAATAAATCAGTTGCAGCATTAAATCCAAATAAACAAACCACACAATTATATATATATATATATATAGTTTGCATAATAGTTTACATCCATTTCCAAACAATCCACAAATATCATTTATTTGTGTGTGTGTGTGTGTGTGTGTGTGTGCATGTATGTGTTCCAATTTAATTTATTTAATTTAAACTGCTGCTACTTCCTTTTAGTTAAACATAAATTGCCCAGTTTAATTTTACATAATAACACTGAATTTGAGGCAAAACATCAGAAAGTGAAAAACAAGAAAATATTATTAATTATAAAAAATTGTCACCTGAAGAGTGAATGTTCAGTCTCTCTAGTGCCATGGTTTTTCTGTGCCTTGGTTTGTAGACTGGTCTCACAGCTGTCACAGAAAATTTATATGTGCATGACATCTGTAACGTAACATAAAACACCATAAATGCAAATATTAAAAGTAGAAATGAAAAGCAAACCCCCTCGACGAATACTTTTCTGTCATCACTTGAATATCACTTGAACAGTGAATATCCAGTCTTTATAAACAACCGAGAGCAGATGCCACTCATTAAACACCTGTTATGCAAAAATAAATAAAATAATAATAAATAAATACATAAATAAATTAATTAATTAATAATAATAAATATTCTGGTTTGTTAGAATGGTAACTAATCATGCGTTAGCAAGTGGTACATATATGAGAGTGGTGGTCACAGTATTTATTAGAATAATAAGAAAAGCTCTTCTCTTCATGTGGTTTTCCTCCTCTCTCTCTGCTGGTCCTGACTGCTTCAGCTCCGAGAACAGCCACAAGACAATACAACTGCATTGGCAAGCAAATTGACATAATATAAAGCATACAATTCAGCGAGTAACCAATCTCACAGAGAGAAAGATTGAGGTTGAGGAACTCTGATGCAACTCCACTTCCGGTTCCTTTAATGATGAGCCATAGTACATAGGAGAGTGCAGGAAGACCAAACAACAGGTTAATACTGAATACATAAAATGTTCAAACTGTCCACAAGTTGTGGAGTTTGATGTTTCAAATAATTTGAAGTTCACTTTAGAGTTATTCATCTCTTCCCAATTTCCTAGTTCCTATATCATTAAAATATTCCAAAAATTCAGTAATGATTCCTTTTATAGCCTATATTCATATGCACAATCAAATTGTAAATCATTTCACATGAGCAAATTGATTTCAATTGCTACTTCTGTTCAGTATAACAACATGAGCTCACTGATGTTAGTTTTGAACCTGCCCCAAAACCCTTGGTAAGATAGATAAAGTGACAGTGTTGCATATTGTTGAGGTTAAAAACAAGAAGTTTTATTAAAAAGGAGTTAATCACCTGAAGAGTGAATGTCGCTGTAAAATCTATGTGCTTTGTTTTGTAGACTGACTTCACTGCTGCCACAAGTATATACAATAAAAATATACAATATGTACATTACTTAATTTGCTTTGTGTCCCACAAAAAAAAAAAAAAAAAAACATATATTGTGACACTGGTCAACACAGGTGCCTCTCATTCAACACAAGACATGGAAATGTAATGACCAAGAATGTCAAAATTTATGAGAAAGAAAAAATCCTATACTCCTCTTTGTTATTTTGGAATCTAAATTTCAAGCAATGTGACAATAGGCCATTGATGAAGTGTTTTATTGGATAAACACTGGAACAGTTGTAATATTTGTCATGCTTAGTTGCGGTTTGTCATAAAACAAACTAAATAAAAGTTAAATGATTTATATGAAACAAATGATGACACAATTTGACCATGAGAATAAGCGTCATTTTAATTTTACTGAGTTTTACTGAGATCACAATAACCATGATCAGCACAACTTATAACGAAACGAATATAATATAAAGTGAATGAGAGAGAAAGTCGTAACAAACACAGACATTATTAAACTTTACTAAAAGGCACGTTTATACAGACTGTTTCACAATGGACTGAATTTTGGAGTTTGTAGATGTTTCGGGTGTGATGAAGTTCACTGTAGAGTTATTAATCTCCTCTGTGTTTGTCTTCTCTGCTCAACAGCTCACACAAGTATTCCACGGCTGTGATTTACAGAAGTGTAAAAAATATAATTCAGACTAATTCAATCAACTTATTTACATTAATAATTTTGAATTAATAAAATGTTTATGCATACAGTTTATACAATCAATTCGGTAATTCTAAAAAAAATTCATATTTGCAATCAACTACCCAGAGCACATTATTAAACGATTTTAAAATACAACTTCATAAATTCAGTTATATTTCCTTTTGTAGCCTACATTCATATGCATAATCTACATATCATATTTTTCCATGAGAAAAATTATTTAAATGGTTCCTTCTGTTCAATAAAACAGAAATAGCCCAGTCTATTTAACGTAATAGAATATACAAGAATATAGTCCTACATTTTGTGCATGACATAATTTCCCACACGTCACAAAACACACCATATATTCAAATTTGTATGTAAAGTTTAAAGAGTTAAAAAATCAGTGGCCAATTGTCTTTGGAACAGGAGCTATTACTGGAAAAGAGAATGCTCAGTCTCTCCAAACATTCCTCATTCTGAAACTGGTCAACACAGGTGCCACTCATTAAACATGATATGGAAATTTTGTGACCAAGCATGTCAAAATGAAAGGGAAGAATACTCTACACATCTTTTATTATGATGGGATGTCAAATTTTATGTGAGGTGGCACATTGATGAATATCTATGAAAATTCTGATGAACAATATCTGTTAAAAACACTTCATAAAAAAAAATCAAATAAAAAACAATGATATAATAATAATAATAATAATACACACATAAATTGTCATTATTTTTTTCATGTTAGAATCAGAATCAGAAAGAGCTTTATTGCCAAGTATGCTTACGCATACAAGGAATTTGTTTTAGTGACATAGGCTTCCAGTACACAGAGACAACAACACAGAGACAAAAAAAAAAAAAAGAGAGATTTACAAATTGGCAAATAAATAAGTGTATAATCAATTGTGCTATAAATGATAATGGAATAGGATTTGAGTGAAATGCAGGAATGTTCTAGGATGGAGGGTTAACAAATAAATATAAGGGTATTGCACGTTTATAAGCATAAGTAGGGAACATTTAACTGTTCATGAGGTAGATTGCCTGGGGGAAGAAACTGTTCTTGAGCCTTGCTGTTCTGGTGTTTGTGGCTCTGAGGTTATGATGTTATAATAAGAGTTAACAATATGTAAAAAAAAAATTGAAATAGAAAACTAGTTTTAGTCATCTACTGATAATCAAATTAGTTTGTCCAGGTACAGAAGGCCCAGAATTTAGTAAACTAGGAGGGTTTTATGGAAAACAGAGGCAGGAGAATTTTCCAGCCCAAAGCAGAAAAAGAACAGACTGAACAAAACCAGCCAGTACATAACAAAACAAAGAAATGAACCAAAGTGCTTGAATATTGTGATTTAGAATACTTAAGAATCCTGTGATTATATATGAAACATGTATGATAAACATACTAACAGAAGTTATTAGAATGAGATAAAATGCTCTTCTCTTCATGTGGTTTTCCTCCTTTCTCTCTTTCCTTCTCTCTCCTGGTCCTGACTGCTTCAGATCTCTGAGAACAGCCACAAGACAAAACAACTGGATTAAGAAGAGAAAAACAAACTGCAGAGAAAAAGACCATGTATATGCATAAGAGATAAACATATTGCACAAACAGGATCCAAGAGTGATCATCCAGACCCCAGTGCAGCAGATGACTCTATATCTGAGAGGTTTGTACTTCAGAAAGATTACAGGATGAACCACTGCCTGATAACACAGATCAGACACCAAGACAGAAGACGGGCAGCAAAGACTGGTCCTAGTAAAAATAGTGGTAATATGGTGATACTTGAAATAAAATAAAAATTTGCAATATAAAACAAACAATTCAGACAGTTACCAATCTCACAAACAGAGAGATAGTGAATGAAGAATTCTGATGCAACTCACTTCCTGTTCCTGTGACGATGAGCCATATAATATAGGAGTGTATAGGACAACCAACAATGAAACTAATGCTGTACACAAAGATTTCCACAGTTTCCAATGGTCCAATGGACTAAACTGTGTACTTTGTAGATGTTTCAGCTGAGGTGAAGTTAACTGTAGAGTTGTTCATCAACTCTGTGTTTGTATTCTCAGTTCAGCAGCTCAAAAACATGTATAAAAGTGAAAATAATTACGGGAAAGAAAGAAGCGTAAATGCATGAGGTTAACTGGACTGTATCAACAGAAGTACAACAAAAATAAAAAAAATAATAATAAAAAAAAAAAATTCCATAATCTACAAAGTTTTGAATTTAAAACATTCACAATAATGCTATTCATTGTACAACATAAATTTTGCTATGCAAATATATTTACAAAAGGTTTAAAAAATAATGACTTAATATTTTTATAAAAAATCCTGTTCTATATAGAATATATTAACTTTTAAATGTATAAAACATTACTTTGCATACATTTCTTCAATAAACATGTTTTTGTTGTTTTTTTTATGTGATAAAATAAGTAAAGATTCAGTATTTTAACATCTTACAACGGCCAGTAGGAAAACAAAACATAGTTATGATAGGACGTCAAGTTTGATGTATTATTGATATGGTAGCCCTCATTTGGAAATGGAAATAGTGACACTGGGCCACTGATTTTATTGGAAAAAGCAACCACAAGCAAACACTCGTACAAATCGTTTAAGCACACTCAAAATAAACAGAATAAATCTATGCAAATGACTACAACCATCAAAAATACACATTTATCTCCCTGAATAAACAGTCAATGACAGAGAGTGCTGAAATCGCAAAGGTGCAAACATGTAGTACACATTTGAAGTAGCATATATGCCACAAAAGGTACATTTGGACAGGTGTTTGGCATTTTAAGAGATAATGTACTGAAGATAAAAGAAGAAAAGCAAAGTTAATGAAGGCTCTGATGTGTCATTTTGTAAAAAATAAAATAAAATAAAACATTTATTTAGAGGACAGAGAAGTGATTTATTTTTTCCATTCATTCTTCCATTATATATTACAACAGCAGCTCAACACAGGTGCCACTCATTTAACACAAGATATGGAAATGTTATAACCTTGCATATCAAAATGAAAAAAGGAAAAAAATAATAATATTAATACACTGTTTCTCTTTGTTATGTTGGGATGTAAATTTTAAGCAAGTTGGCACTCGTCGTTGACTGTCAATCATTAGCAATCTGACAAACAGTTCTGATAAACAATCTGTCATCAGCTGTTTTTTTTATGAAGTAAATTTTGTGCCATAATTAAACAAACAAAACCAGCATTTTGCAAACAAACTCGATCTGCTTTGCAAAGGAAAACTCGACTCGCAAACAAACTCGATCTGCTTTGCAAAGGAAAACTCGACTCGCAAAAACAAACTCAATCTGCTTTGCAAAGGAAAACTCGACTCGAACGATGACGACTAGCTGCTGCACTTTTGCATTACAGATATCTTCGGCTACCTTGTTTGTTTTGTGAGCGCCTACACTTCAGAACAGTTCCGAAGCTCTAAGTCATTGGAGTCTCATGTGCAGTTCACAAATGGATGGGTTCAGGAGCTGCAGATCATAACACCGTTGTTGTGCCCAATTCCGACCCCCTGCCGAATTATTACCCCCTTAGTATTAGTAGGTTTAGGAATAGGTGTGGGGGAGGGGTTCGTATTAGTGGTGGGGTTAAGATTAAGTAATCATGTAGCGACTTGAACAAGGGGGGGTAATAATTCGGCAGGGGGTCGAAATTTGGCACAACACCTGCAAACAGTGGGAATACAGTAATCCGGACAAAGGTAGGCTGCTCTCCAACTAGCTGCTAATTTAGTAACCGTTATTGCTAACAACTATTCACACATGTACTTTTAACTATGTGTTTCAAAAGTTTAGTTAATAGCTGTCAACCCTCCCATTTTTTTCCGTGGTTCTCACTTATTGGAAATGTTTTCAAAGCATCATTTTGCTTACTTGAAAGCAACCTTAGCATGATGTTGGCCTCTTTAAGATAACAGTGTGTTTGTTGTGAGAGCACAATTTCACGCCAATCTGTAAGCAAAGTCACATTAGACCTAGCTTCACAGAATTTTCTTTTTTTTTTTTCATGGCAATTATGTGTTGCGCTATTACACACCACAATACAGCAACGGTTTACTATGGTCGAAATAGATTTTTAATTAATAAATTCAAACTGAGCTTGATGATGTAGATGTCACGTGAGCAACATGTCTGACAATTGTAAGTCTTCTAATAGCTGTGCCAAGAGAAATCCGAATCACCCACTGAATCTTGCAGAGAAGGCGAACGTGAACAGGAGCAAATTTTGGTAAGTATTCTGATTAATCACCTCGCTTGACTTTATGCCTCCGCGTCCCCCCGATTGCCTCATAGACAGTAAAAGATTGCCTGCAAGCTTCTCCTCCTGTCCATATGGTAATTTCTGAACTGTATGACAGAGAGTCGCAGGTTATGACGCAATTGTTAGCCCATTTTTTACAAAAACTGCTTCTACGGAACCATAACGTAAGATACAAGGTAATGGAGCCATTTATACCTTTTTTGTGTTTCTTTAGAAATAATTAATGGACTACCGGAGTCTTTCAACTCCTCAGATGTAAAGTTCTTGCTGTCAAAGTGATGCCAAAATGAATGGGAGTCAATGGAATGCTAACAGCAGGTGGGGGTCCGCTAGCCAATGGTGGCGCCCAGGGCTGCTTCAAAAAAAATATGAAACCCTGCCCCCCTAGTCGAAACACTGCGCAGTAGTCTGAGTAGCAGTAAAGAAGGCCATCAACATGGCGGCCACGCCAAGTAGTGACGTCACAACGCCCAAGCCCTCTACAAAGGTCAATTTGAGTGAAAACGATGTTGAGTAATATAAAACTAGAAAATAAATTAGCCTAAAAGATATTTCACAAATAAATACAAACCATCCAACAAATTGCATGCAGCCTCATCAGTCGAGTATCTGACTGGACCGTTACAATTTGAACGGAGTGAAGCAGGAAACATATATAACCCAACGACAAAAAAAAATGACCCAACAAATTTTACGACAACCCAACTCATTGACCCATATGTGGAACCCAACGGTTAGGTAAAAAAAAAAAAAAAACTGTGTGCGTATTGGAGACGCGAACCATTTAAAATGACCTATGAAATCTAATGTAATCAATCAGAAAATGATTGAGGTGATAAAAAAAACTGTCATTACACTGTCTGCCTCAGGAGATGATTGAGTTCTCCCGAGGCATGCTGTCGCACATCTGCCACCATGCACAATAGAAAACACTCACCGACAAATTGACCCGCCCTCCTCTGACACTGATTGGCCATGAAACTGAAAAAAAAACAATCAATCCAAAGATGGCAGCGAGTATTACCCAATCAGGGGCAGAATAGGATGAGTATTCGACAAAATGTTGGTGGGATGATTTGTGCAAGATGCTGCATTGAAAACAACTCTGAAAATATGGGACAGATAGATATCGTATAGATTCAAAACGGGACATGCTATTTTATTCTCAAATACGGGACGATTCCGTATTTTAAAGGACGGGTGGCAACCCTAAAATGAATAGAGTTCCTTCATCCTTTTAGTCAAAATGGCAGAGAATCCTACATAGGAGTGTGTAGGAACACCAAACAGCAAACTGATGCTATAAGCAGACAAATGTCCAGTGGTCCAAAGGACTGAGTTGTGGAGTTTGTAACGTTTTGTTAAATTTTTGATATATTTTTGTTATATTTTCCTTAAAGGCGCAATATGTAATTTTTCTGCTTTAAAAATAGCAGAAATCACTATATCTATGTTATATATATTTTTTAGTTGTGTACTTACATCATCCCGACAGTTTCCACAAACTTTCAAATCCGGAGAAAATGATAGTTTAATTAGAAGACACGGCACTTTCTTTATTTCCGTTTTGTCGCCCGTCTATGGAGTCATATAAACTTTGACCCCTCTAGTTTATCTAACTTCCTGCGGAACTGCCAAATACAAAGGTGAACAGTAACAAAGACGAGACGAAGAAGAAAAAGTAGTAGCCTTGATCAAGACTATTATATTTTATATTTATATTGTTTATATTCGTATTTAAACCTCAATCAATAACTTAGTTATGGATCATGATTATGCTTTGCCTGCACGTTCTGTGAAGTGCAACCGCACGGGTGAAATAAATGACCCGAGATGGTTTTGGGACAAGAGAAGCAACAAGACACGGGTAAATATTGGAGTTGCATTTCCAAGATAGAGAGAGCTTCGTGACAAGCTGAAACTACAGAGAGATGCCAAACTCGCTTGCATTCTGATAAACAGGTATGCATCCATTCAGCTAACTGTATCTATCCGTATATTTTGTGAAACGATGATGTCTTGTGTAAAACGCAGACGGACTAGCTCTCATGTAAATCTACATTTGTTCTATATCTAGCTGAATAAAGTAGCTTCAAATGCAGTTCTCTAACTTGTTCGATATCATAGTATAACGTAATTCGAATTATTAACGAAATCGGTCTGGCTGCAGTGCCTTCTACAAACGCAGTTAAAGGCAAGGTGATGAGTAGACTGAAGTTGGGCTCAGGTGGTTGTGCTGCGGGGTGTGTTTCCCATACATTTATTTATTTTTGGAGACTCGCCACAATTTTAAAACTGATCTTTTTTCAAAAAGGCGTCATTGAATACTTACTGAAAGTTACTTACTGCACGTTTAATAATAATAATTCCTTACATTTATATGTTTAAATATCAAAACGAGGCACAGGTGTTTTTATATCGCTGTATTTCTGAAGGAAGACTTGCATGTTATATGCCTGATAGCAGCGTATGAGCGTACCAACTCTGCTTCGTTTACAGCTGTTATTGGGGAAACCTCTATTTCTTGCACTTTATGTCTATGCTTTAAAACATCTCCTGTTGGCAAATAATGAATGTGCATTTTCATTAAGTCCGCCTGATCCACGCAGCAAACATTTTGTTTGTTATCAAAAAATATCTACTCTAGAGGGACTTGGCTGTTGTTATTGATTCTATTTGGAAGTCTACTGGAAGTTAAGTTAGGTCCACAAAAGCGCTCATGCGCAGTAACGTTTGTTTATGTTGTTGCCGTTGAAACCGTCTCTCCATTTGAAAAGACGTGATTGTCAAAATACTACGTTAGAATGAGTGAGGAATGATAGGGAGCGACAGAGAACTCCCATGAGCCTTACGCTCTTTCCCGACGTCATCAAAGTACATCTTATGTTATTATTTTGATTGAGTGACCCCTGGTGGCCAAAAATTCCATATTGTACGTTTAAATGGCTTTTACAGTTTTAACTATTATTATTATTATTATTATTATTATTATTATTATTATTATTATTATTATTATTATTATTATTTTTAACACATTAAAATTAAAATTGAGAATGTAAGTATGTATGTATGTAATATGAAAGTCTATAATAAAGACAGGCAAAAGCAGAACCCAAGCGTGATTATCCAGGCTGCAGTGCCACAAATGACTCTATATCTGAGAGGTTTGTACTTCAGAAATGTTACAGGATGAACCACTGCCAGGTAACACTCAACACACATCAGACACTGAAACGGAGGAATGACCAGTGATGCCAAGTCCTATTAAAAAAAATGTGTTAATGCCTTGAGACTTGGATTCCAAACCTAACTGTAAAGTAGAGAGACCAGAGAGTTCAGACAGTTACCGATCTCACAAACCGAGATATTGATGATGAAGTATTCTGATGCAATTTCACTTCCTGGTCCTGTGATTATGAGCCATAGAACACAGGAGTGTATAGGAAGACCAAACAACAGATTAAAAATGTCCAGAATATCTAGAGGCCCAAAGTAAAGAGCTGTGGAGTTTGAAGATGCTCCAGATGTGAAGTTGTTCACTGTAGAGTTATTCATCATCTTAACTATCCCTCAGCTCAAAAGCTCACAGAAAATATCAAACTTCTATGGTTTATTTCATAATCCTTGTTTACACAATAATTTAAATTCTATCATCATTTACTCACTCTCATGTCATTCCATACATGTAAGTGTAAGTGTAAATTATTTGGCCTTTAACACCAGGAGTTGACATTTTGTTTATTTGATTGTTTTTATGGTTTGGCAGTGTTTCATAAGTTTTTGTTTTTAATTGATTTCACATTGTATTTTATGTTGTATAAGTTGTGTTGCTGTGTTTGATTTTGTATATATTATTTTGTACAGCACTCTGGTCTACTTCGATCATTTTAAAGTGCTTTATAAATAAAGTTTGATTGACTGATTGATTGACAAAATATATTTGGTTTGACTGTTTTGTTTGTACATACAATTAATGTCAAAGGGTTAAATATTAATTGGACACCTATAGATTCTTTAAAATATCTTCTATCACACAAAAATTCTTCAGATTTTCAGCCATATTTGTTGTTTATGGGTAAATCACAATGTGCATTTAAAGATTTTGCTTTTTCCTGCATAGACATGTGTGACGAGTGGGGCGGGGTCGAGAGCCGTGGGAACGGAGCGAGGCCGGTGGAGTGATTGGAAATGAGCGACACCTGCTCGACCCACCGTTCTCGAGTCCAACAGAAGAGATTGAAGGATATAAAACAGGAGTGAAGACAGTGAAGGACAAGAGAGGACCAGGCCTGAATTTATTTTGTGTTATGATTTTTTTAGTGCGCGACAGTCATCAGTGAGGGGCTGCCGCGCTGTTTTGTCATTATTTTGTAATTAAAGTTTTATTTTGATTGTCCGCCGGTTCCCTCCTCCTCCTTCTTGTGATCATGGAGTTTTTAATATTACAACACGCTTAATTTTATCATATCCATTTGTGTGTTTACTGAAAAATCATATGTAATAGTGAAATCAGACCACTGATTGTCTTATATTGTCTGCATTCAAGACGTGTGATGACAATGACATTCACATGTTCTGACATCATAAAAGGTAATATAATTGAAAAAAAGAGCAAAAAGGCAAACAAGATTTAATCATTTAAGATCTAAAAGCTCAACAACTTAATGATTTATTGAAATGTAAGGAGAGGTTTAGATTATTTCAAATAAATAACAGGATGAACAAAACCAGCCAAAATAAAACAAAGTAATCTAAAAATAAAAAGATCCTTACTATGCTCTTGTGTCGGAATGAAAAACAATCCTGAGATAACAAATGGCACACATGATAGTCAAGTTTACAGAAGTTATTAGAATGACATGAAATACAACAACAACATATAGATACAGTATATTTATATATAAACCTATTTCTGAAAGAAAAAAAATTACTGGAAGATAAAATAAGAGAATTTGGTAAAATATTACAATTACACATCCTATGAGGAACAAAGACAGCAGAGTTTTCCAGTACGGTGCAGATAAAGAACAGGCTGAATCAAACCAGCAAAAATAAAACAAAATAATCCAACACTAAAAAATTCACTAATATACTTTTGTGACAGAATGTAAAACAACCCTGCGATAATAAATGGCACATATGTAATAATCATGCTCACAGTAGTTATTAGAATGATATGAAATGCTCTTCTCTTCATGTGGTTTTCCTCCTCTCTCTTTCGCTCCCCTGGTCCTGACTGCTTCAGAGCTCTGAGAACAGCCACAAGGAAAAACATCTGAATGAAGAGGAAGAGAAGAAACTGCACCGAGAAGAACCACATATATATATATAAAGAGTCTAATGTAAACATGCAGCCTAAACTGGAGCCAAGGATAAGTATCCATGCCACGGTAGAGCAGATGACTCTATATCTGAAAGGTTTGTACTTCAGAAAGGTTACAGGATGAACCACTGCCAGATAACGCTCAACACACATCAGACACTGAAACAGAGGACGGCCAGTGATGATGAATCCTTGTAAAAATTTTCTTAATGTCTTGAGTCTTGGATCCCAACCACAACAAATAAGAATAGTGAGCACAGAGTTCAGACTGTAAACAATCTCACAAACAGAGAGATTGAGGGTGAAGAACTCAGATGCAACTCCATATCCTGTTCCTTTGACAATAAGCCACATAACATAGGAGTGTGTAGGAAGAGCGAATATCAGATTGAACATTTCCAGAATGTCCATTTGATCAAAGTAACAGGTTGTGGAGTTTGAAGATGCTCCAGATGTGGTGAAATTCACTGTAGAGCTACTCATCCTATGGAGATAGAAAAAAAAAAAACCTTCATAAAAATCTCACCATTCATTGAACACGTTCAACCAAACATGTGTATAGTTTCAATATTTTGTTGTGAAGGACTTTTTATTTACATACTAATTGCTTCCTTACTTATTGCCTAATTTGTGTACCCAAATCCCTTACATAAAATCGCGTTTTTATAAACATTTTCTGTGGTCTAATGAGAGAAAAACATAAACATCACATAAATTATATTCTCAGAAAAAGAACCAATTATTTGTTTTAATATTAAAAAAAAGAAAATTGTTTTGTGAAACAAATCGAATATAGTAACAAGGTAAGTATAGTAACCAAATAACCAGGACACTTATTGTAACTATTAAATTCTTTACAATATGATATAACTCGTTTAATAAAAGTTATCTAGATCTCATATTTATAACAGTTTGTCACCTGAAGGATGGATGTCCAGTCTGCCTGTGATGAGATTTGTAGACTGATTTTACATCAAGAATGTATGTGCATGAATTCATCTGCTACATGTCACATACATCACCAAGTATGCAAATACTGAAAGCAAACAAATGTAAGTCTCTGTTCACAAAGGCACAATTACATTTTTTACCCTTATCTTCAGTGTCGACAACAGCATGAATGTTATGATGTAATCTTAATGGAACATATACAGGTGCATCTCAGTAAATTAGAATGTCATGGTAAAGTTCATTTATTTCAGTAATTCAACTCAAATTGTGAAATTGTATATTAAACAAAGTCAGTGCACACTGACTGAAGTAGTTTAAATATTTGGTTCTTTTAATTGTGAGGATTTTGGCTCACATTTAACAAAAACCCACCAATTCACTATCAACACTCAAAAGACATCAGACACTGAAACAGAGGACAACAAGTGATGCCTACTCCTTGCAAAAAACAAAACAAAAAAAACAGTCATTATCTGGTGTAACCACCATTTGCCACACGCATTGCAACCCATTTCCTTCGCCTAGAGTTGATCAGGTTGTTGATTGTGGTCTGTAGAATGTTGGTCCACTCCTTTTCAATGACTGTGTGAAGTTGCTGGATATTGGCAGGAACTGGAACACGCTGTCGTATAAGCTGATCCAGAGCATCCAAAACATGCTCAATGGGTGACATGTCCGGTGAGTATGCTGTCCATGCAAGAACTCCATAACATACACCTGCCCATACCATAACCCCACCGCCACCATGGGCCACTAAATCCACAATGTTGACATCAGCTAACCTGCCATCCACACGATGCCATACACGCTGTCTGCCATCTGCTCTGTACAGTGAAAACCGTGAAGAGAACAACTCTCCAAAGTGCCAGACGCCATAGAATGTGAGAATTTGCCCACTCAAGTCGGTTACAACTATGAACTGCAGTCAGTTAAAGACCCCGATGAGGACAACGAGCATGCAGATGAGCTTCCCTGAGACAGTTTCTGACAGTTTGTGCAGAAGTTCTTTGGTTATGCAAACTGATGGTTGCAGCAGCTGTCCGGGTGGCTGGTCTCAGAAGATCTTGGAGGTGAAGATTCTGGATTTGGAGGTCATGGGCTGGTGTGTTTACACTTGATCTGCAGCTGTGAGGCCGAATGGATGTATTGCCAAATTCTCTGAAACGCTTTTGGAGACGGCTTATGGTAGAGGAATGAACATTAAATGAATGGGCAACTCCTCTGGTGGACATTCCTGCAGTCTGCATGCCAATTGCATGCTCCCTCAAAATGTGCGACATCTGTGGCATTGTGTTGTGAGAAAAAACTGTCTCAGGTTACGTATGTAACTATAGTTCCCTGAGTAGGGCACTAGACACTGCGTCCTCTAGGGGCCGCTTTGGGGAACACCTCGTCGTGACCCGTGTCTGAAGCATACATTGAAAAAACACCAACTTGTTGGCCGGCGACAGCCTCCGACGTCCCTACCGGCGCGACTATACATAAGCACCGGGAGAGCATGTCATTATCTTCTTGGTCTGAAGCTTGCGTCCAAAGCATGGCAGGGAACTAGGGGATGCAGTGTCTCATTCCCTACTCAGGGAACTATGGTTACAAACAGAACCTGAGACAGTTCCCTTTCGAGGGAACTTCGAACTCCGTCCTCTAGGGGCCGCTTTGGGGAACAGTATACCCACTCCGCCATGCTGAGGGGAGTGCAGGCCAGAATCATGGCGAGCACTAAGTACCAACTCTACCATTTCCACGGGAGTTGCCCCTGGGACGTTTAGACGGCTGTCTGAGCCAGTACCCCTTACGGCCAAAAGGCCTAAGCTACATACCCAACTTAATTGTTAGGGCCTCGGCCCAGGGTAGAGCTAGCATTTCTACTAAGTCTTGCCTGTCACACAGGGGCTACCGCTAGCTTATGCATAAGCTTGCTGAAAGAGCTGTCTCGACAGTTCTCTAGTAGCAAAACCCTGTTTAGATAGGTATCCGAGGATACATAGGTGGAGTGACGCCCCCAAGATGAACGGGGCTTTTACCAACTCAAGAAAGGGCACGAAGCAACCCCGCGAAGCCCTCACCATATAAGATTTTAGAAAGAATGCAAAATACTAGCGTGCGAACTTACCACAGTGTGGATTTCAGAAAGTGTGCCAAGACTTCAGGTGCACACTGACCATAGCATGGATTTTCATATACTGTTCTAAGGAGGCACTCTGGCACTCTGGCACTCTGATAGAGCAGCTCATAGATTGAATATTGCATTTCAAAACAGAATGATTGAGAGTCATCAACTCGATCTATGGAAACAATGTTGGAGTGACATTTAAAAATGTCACTTTTTGCTTCATATCCAGTCAAATTTGATTGAAAAACCATTGTTCTATTTGTAGTGATCAATTTAATTATCATGAACCACCATTTTTTGAAAAACCTCCTTCGATGGTTTAGTTTGCACTCAGCTAGTGCATAACTGGAAATTTGTCTAAACTAACACACATTAATAAATGAAAGCTGTTTCAATATGAACTGTTCATTGCATCATAATCAGTGAGAATTAGCCATGTAATAATTAAACTCACTGAGACTGCTGACTTCTCCACACTTCATTTTGTTATATTAATTTGTGTGTTTACAGATAAATCATATTAATGGTCCTATCTTGTCTGCATTCAAGATGTGTGATGAAAACAACATTTACATGTTCTGACATCATAAAAATGTCAGAAAAAAAAGAACCAATTCAATTTAAATGGGCAAAAAGAAAACAAGATTTAGCAATTTAAGTTCTAAAATCTTAATAACTTAATGCTTTATTGAAATGAAAGTAAGGAGATGTTTAGATTATTTCAAATTAATAACAGGCTTAACAAAACCAGCCAAAATAAAACAAAATCTAAAAATAGAAGATCCTTGCTCTTGCATCGGAATGAAAAACAATCCTGAGATAACAAATGCCACACATGATTGTCAAGCTCACAGAAATTATTAGAATGACATGAAATACAACAACATCATAAGAAGAAGAAAAAAAGTACTAAAAGATCAAATAAGATCATTTGGTGAAATATTACAACTGCACATCCTATAAGCAGCAAAGACAGCAGAGTTTTCCAGTACGGTGCAGATAAAGAACAGGCTGAATTAAACCAGCAAAAATAAAACAAAAGGATCCAACAGCAAACAGTTCACTAATAAATTTTTGGGACAAAATGAAAAACAATCCTGAGATTATAAGTGGCACATATATGATAATCATGCTCACAGTAGTTATTAGAATGATATGAAATGCTCTTCTCTTCATGTGGTTTTCCTCCTCTCTCTTTCGCTCCCCTGGTCCTGACTGCTTCAGAGCTCTGAGAACAGCCACAAGGAAAAACATCTGAATGAAGAGGAAGAGAAGAAACTGCACCGAGAAGAACCACATATATATATATAAAGAGTCTAATGTAAACATGCAGCCTAAACTGGAGCCAAGGATAAGTATCCATGCCACGGTACAGCAGATTACTCTATATCTGAAAGGTTTGTACTTCAGAAAGGTTACAGGATGAACCACTGCCAGATAACGCTCAACACAGATCAGACACTGAAACAGAGGACGACCAGTGGTGACGAATCCTTGTAAAAATTGTCTTAATGCGTCAATGTCATAACCACAACAAATAAGAATAGTGATCACAGCATTCAGACTGTAAACAATCTCACAAACAGAGAGATTAAGAGTGAAGAACTCAGATGCAACTCCATATCCTGTTCCTTTGACAATAAGCCACATAACATAGGAGTGTGTAGGAAGAGCTAAAATCAGATTGAAAATGTCCGCAATGTCCATTGGCTCAAAGTAACAGGTTGTGGAGTTTGAAGATGCTCCAGATGTGGTGAAATTCACTGTAGAGCTACTCATCCTATTGAGATAATAAAATACAAAAGAAAAAAAAAAGAAAAAGGACACAGAAATCTCAACATTCATTGAACTCATTCAACCAAACATGCATGTAGTTTCAATGTTTTGTTGTGAAGAAGAATATTTCATAAAAAATAAAAATAAAAATAATGTGTTTTGTGAAACAAATAGAATTGTTCAAATAACCAGGACACCTATTGTAACTATAAATGCTTTCAAATCTGCTATATGAATCTATTAATAATAATCTAAATTATAATAGTTATCTAGATATTATATTTATAACAGTTTGTCACCTGAAGGATGGATGTCCAGTCTGTCTGTTATGAGTTTTGTAGACTGATTTTACATCAAGAATATATGTGCATAAATTCATCTGCTACATGTCACATCACCAAGTATGCAAATACTGAAAGCAAACAAATGTAAGTCTCTGTTTACAAAGGCACATTTACATTTTTGAACCTCAATGTAACAACAGCATGAATGTTATGATGTAATCTTATTTCTAAATGGGTAAAAATACTAGAAGCTAAAACAAGAGCATTTGGTAAAATACTACAATTGTTCATCTTGTGAGCAATGGAGACATGCTAGTTTTCGAGACTGGTTCAGACAAAGAACAAAACCAGCCAGTACATAACAACCCACACCACTGATCCAAAGAGGCAAAATATTTTGTTTCATCATAATGCTAAAGAAGCCAGTGATAGTAAGTGGAACATATACAGTGCCCTCCATAAGTATTGGAACAGTAAAGACAAAATTGTTCTGTTTGCTGTGGAGTCAAGAAATATGTAAATATGATTAAGACGAATATGAGATTACAGAATGTTACATTTTATTATTGGGCGATTGTTGAGTGTCTCAATTTAAAGCAAGTGCACTCCATCTCGAACTGTGTGTAACCTCCTTTATTTTCCACACTTACATCTCACTTCTTTTCTTATCGCTCGCTCTACCTGCACTCAAACCGAGAGCTCCCTCTAGAGGCTAACTCAGAACAACACAGTGATTCAACACAAATATGTTTTTTTTTTTTTGCCAGCTAAGAAGATCAGCATAAGAACTACAGGAAAAACAAAAGGCATGGAGATGATATCAGCAACCAATGACGACCTGATCGGCTGAGAGAAACAACAGTAGTTGATGACATACAAATCCTAAAAGCTGTGAAAATGAACCCTAATATACATGTCTGTAAATTCACCAACAACCTCCAGGAAGCTGGGGTGATGCTCTCTCAATCTACAGTACAGTCCACAGGAGAATTTGACACAGAATTAAACTACATAGCAAGATGCAAACCTCTGATCAAGACCAAAAATAGAAAGGCAAAATTCTTCACAAATGTGAGCCAGTAGACTTTTGAAACTGAGTTGATGGACCGATGAGACAAAGATTAACCTTTATTTAAGTTGGAAAGTAAAAGTGTGGAGAAAAAGGACAACTGAAAATTATCCAAAGCATACGACCTCCATGCTCTACATTTTACCCATTCAAAGTGCACACACACACACACACCATTGGGGGTTATGGAATTGTCTTGTATGGTATTGCCCACCTGAGATTTGAACCCACAACCTTAGGATTAGGAATCAAACTCTCAAACCACTTATTTTATCAGATAATACACTTTCATTTTCTTCACCTCAGAAATGTCAGTCTTTAAAAGTGGTGATCAATATTGATTTGGCAATATTGAATGCAATATAGAAATGTTTTGAAATTACTATTAATATTGAAAATAAAGCTTTTTTAAGAAACGTTTTTAATATCTGTCATTTTACTTGATCTATTTCCTATCAGAAAATTCCTTAACCTCAGTTTTTACTTGATGATGTGTTTATCTGTCAAGTGTAATTGTTTAGACATAGAGATAAAAGAGACTGAACTCTAATTTTGGTTTATGAGTATATAATTCATGTTTTGATAGTCTTTGTAAATAGGCTACTGTTTTACAGTAGATCTATAGATAGATTGGCTATAAATCTTGTTAACCTGCAGTAAGAGTCCTTCGCAAGCTTCACGTCTAGTGGACTATAGTTAAATATCCCCCTCATCCAAAAAACAACATTTCTGTTTTCTATTATTCTGCCATATTTTATTTTATCAAAATCGTATTCTAGTTTTATCACGTGTTTTCACTGGATGATAGAACTGGCTATTGACAAACATGTATCTAATGCATTTTACATAGAAATGCTTATCAATCATTTGATTTGATCTGGAATTAATACACTGATTTTATTACATGTAATAACTTATATTAATTAAATATGTCATAACAATAGTTTTTTTTTTTTTTTTTTTTTTTTTTTTTTGATAGATACTATCCTTTTTATATCCAAAAAAATATATAAATGATGCAGAGATTAATGTGTCATTTGTATTTACTTTTTATTATAGCTACACACATATTGTCACACTCCACTGCAGGAGGAACAAGAGAGAAATGTGGAAAATCACAGGGATAATCTACAATGGGAAACACAGAACATCCAACAAGTAGACATGAGAGAGGAAAGGTGCAAAGACAGGAACTTAAATACTAGAGATAATTACTAAACACAGAACACATGGAGGGAAAACACAACATAATGGGTCCCGAAGTATGACACATAACTACGCACTGCAAACATAGGCCTATAAATTAACATGTCTCAAGCCTGAGAAATGATGCACATAAACATAAAATGGCAAACAAAAATATGCATATTCAGTTATTTGTTAACACTTGCACAGGTGAATTAAGTGTGATTGGGAGTTTTTGAATTTCCTCCTTGTGCAAATCTTCTTGCCATAAATTAAAAATATCAGCATTGAAAACATCAACAACTGATGATCCATCCTATGAGGAAACAATGTTATATTATAATGAAATGATAAACTTTTATGTTAACTGAGCTAAAAGCCTTTGGTGACTGGGTCAGTACATATTTTCATGAATTTAGGCTCATGCAGGCATATTTATTTGACAAGTTAGTTCATACTTTGATATAGATTTGCTAAAATAACTTATAAAAATAACATATTTTACTTAATTTAGATAACCATAAATATAATAATACAAATAATTAATATATTATCACAATTGCAGGTTTCATGAGTAACAGAGGAAGGAAAGCTTTCCAGTCCGGTGCAGATAAAGAACAGGCTGAACAAAACCCCCCAGTACATAAAAAGTTAAACCTGTGTTCCAAAGCGCATGAAAGTTCTGTTGTGTTGGAATGCTCAGAAATCCTGTGATAGTAAATGGGACATGCATAATAGTCATGCTCACAGTAGTTATTAGAATGATATAAAAAGCCCTTCTCTTCGTGTGATTTTCCTCTTCTCTCTCTCTTGCTCTCTCTCCTGGTCCTGACTGCTTCAGAGCTCTGAGAACAGATACAAGACAAAAGAGCTGGATGCAGAAGAAGAGAAGGAATTGCTGGGACAAGAACCATACATAAGCTTTTATTTTTAGTGATACTATAATGAATATGCAACACAAACAGGAGCCAAGAGTGATTATCCAGGCCACAGTGGAGCAGATCACTCTATATCTGAGAGGTTTGTACTTCAGAAAGGTTACAGGATGAACCACTGCCAGGTAACGCTCAAGACAGATCAGACACTGAAACAGTGAACAACCAGTGAAGACAAGTCCTTGTAAAACCATTGGTAGTATTGTAGGATTTGAAAAGGAAATTGATATTATAGCGACCATACTATTGAGACAATTAATGATCTCACAAACAGAAAGATTGAGGTTGAAGAACTCTGATGCAACTCCTGCTTCTGTTACGATGAGCCATATAATATAGGAGTGTGTAGGAAAACCAAACAGAAAACCGATGCTGTACACGCTGAGTTCCACACGGTCCATTATTCCAATTAATTGATTTGTGTAGTTTGTAGATGTTCCAGGTGAGGTTAAGTTCACTGTAGAGTTATTCATCTCCTCTGCGTTTGTCTTCTCAGTTCAGCAGCTCATAAACATATCAAATGGAAAGTGTCAAATGGAAATGGAAAATGAAATGTCAAATCTATGGAAGAAGAGAAGTGAAAATAAACTATCCCATTCAGACTAAGTAAATCAAGTCCAATATGTACAATTAAATCAATTACAACATTAAATCCAAATAACCAAACCACACAATTATTAAATTACTTTAAATGTTCATACTATATATATATATATATATATATATATATATATATATATATATATATATATATATATATATATATATATTACTTTGCATGATTGTTTACATCCATTTCCAAATAATCCACAAATATAAATTGTGTGTGTGTGTGTGTGTGCATGTATGTGTTCCAATTTAATTTAAACTGCTGCTACTTCCTTTTAGTTAAACAAAATTAGCTCAGTTTAAACACTAGGACAATTATTAAGTGAAAAACGCTACAAAATGAAAAATATTATGAATTATCAAAAATTGTCACCTGAAGAGTAAATGTTCAGTCTCTCTAGATGTATATACATATCTGTGCCATGGTTTGTAGACTGACTTCACAGCTGTCACAGAAAATATATAAGTGCATGACATCTATAACGTCACATAAAACACCATAAATGCAAATATTTTAAGTAGAAATGAAAAGCAGCTAAAAACATCATAATCACACAAAAACACTTTTCTTCTATCACTTGAATATCACTTGAACAGTGAATATCAAACAACCTTTCCAGGCTAGAGCAGGTGCCACTCATTAAACACCTGGCATGCAAAAACGAAAAAAAAAAAAAAAAAAAAAAAAAAAAAAATATATATATATATATATATATATATATATATATATATATATATATATATATATATATATATATATATATATATATATATATATATATATATATATTCTTCTTGTAAATTAATGATAATAATAAGGGTTTAATAGTCATTCGGAGCTGTTTTGCTTAAGCTATTACTGTATGAAAATGTTGCATTTGGTCACAAAACACACCAAAGCCAATGACATCTAACAACACAGTCATTAAACTGTCATTATAGATATGAATAGATAAATACAGTCATATACATGCACTTGAGATGCAATTTTTATGCGTAGGCCTAATATTTGCCATGTTAAACCACAGTTGCCACACAGCTAACAAAATAAACATTTAATTATTAATACTGAAGTGATTACACAATTTTCAGCCAATTTACCATTTTAAAGAGATGCAATATTTCGAAGACTTTGAATACAGCACAGAAATCATCAGAGTTAAATAAAATGTGGTGGCATATTTAATTAATATATTAATTAATATAGCTGATCATTTACAAGTAAATCAGTGTAATATTTCCTTATAACATGCTCAAATGATTTGTACATGTTTGTAGCCTAGAAGGCTACAATGCATGTTAAATTATGGGAATAGTCATGCAAACAAGGATGAAACACTGCCTGGTAACACTCAACACACATCAGACACTGAAACAGAGGACGACCAGTGAAGACTAGTCCTACTAAAAATAGTGGTAATAATGTGATACTTGGCAAACAAATTGACACAATATTAAGCATACAATTCAGCAAGTAACCAATCTCACAGACAGAGAGATTGAGGTTGAGGAACTCTGATGCAACTCCACTTCTGGTTCCTTTAATGATGAGCCATAGGACAAAGGAGAATGCAATCACATAGCCAGAGCACATCATTATTAAAATGTTTTCAAAAAAGCAGTAATGATTCCTTTTATAGCCTATATTCATATGCACAACCAAATTGTAAATCATTTTACATGAGCAAATTGATTTCAATTGCTACTTCTGTTCAGTATAACAAAATGAGCTCACTGATGTTAGTTTTGAACTTGCCCCAAAACCCTTGGTCAGATAGATAAAGTGACAGTGTTGCATATTGCTGTATAAATCTCTGTGCTTTGTTTTGTAGACTGACTTCACTGCTGCCACAAGAATATACAATATGTGCAATACTTAATTTGCTTCATGTCACATAAAACAACATATACCTGTAATGTGACACTGGTCCACACAGGTGCCTCTCATTCAACACAAGATATGGAAATTTTATGACTAAGAATGTCAAAATTAATGAGAAAATAAATCCTATACTCCAATTTGTTATTTTAGAATCTAAATTTGAAGCAATGTGACAACAGGCCATTGATGAAGTGTTTTATTGAATAAACACTGGAATAGTTTGTTAAATGATTTATATGAAACAAATGATGACACAATTCGTACATGAGAATATGCCTGTGCTAGAAACACATTTTATGTAGGCCTGTGTTTTACTGAGATCACAATAACCATGATCAACACAACTTATAACGAAAACAAAAAACAAACAATTGTAATATAAATTGAACTAGAAAGAAAGTAATAACTAACATAGACACCATTACACTTTAAGTACTAAAAGGCATATACAGATTGTTGTGTGTATTTACACAGGGATAACAATGCAAAATATGTAATATAATTTATTACATTTTCATTTATTAAGATGTTAGGCTCAAGGTAGGGAGGGTAGTTTTCCAGCTCGCTGAAGATAAAGAACAGGATGAACAAAACCAGCAAGAATATAACAAATCAGACCAGTGATCCAAATTGCATTTATTTTTTTGGTGTGTTAGAATGGTAACTAATCCTGCGATAGCAAATGGGACATGTATAATAGTCGCGGTCACAGTATTTATTAGAATGATTAGAAACGCTCTTCTCTTCATGTGGTTTTCCCCGTTTCTCTCTCTCCCTCTCTCTCCTGGTCCTGACTGCTTCAGAGCTCTGAGAACAGCCACAAGACAAAACAACTGGATGCAGAGGACCAGTAAGAACTGCACCGATAAGATTGATGGCATTTGACTCATGCTTAAGCAAAATAAACAGGACTAAAGAGTGATTATCCAGGCCACAGAACAGCAGATGACTCTATATCTGAGAGGTTTGCACTTCAGAAATTTTAAAGGATGAACCACTGCCAGGTAATGTTCAGCACAGATCAGACAATGAAACAGGGGACGACCAAAGACTAGTCCTAGTAAAAACAGTGGTAATACGCTGATACTTGGTAAGCAAATTGACACAATACAAAACATACAATTCAAAGAGATACCAATCTCACACAAAGAAAGATTGAGGTTAAAGACCTCTGATGCAACTCCACTTCCTGTTCCTGTTAAGATGAGCCATATAACATAGGAGTGTGCAGGAAGACCAAATAACAGACTGATGCTGTACACACAAAGTCTCATACTGTCCACAAGGTCAATGGACTGAACTGTGGATTTTGATGTTTCAGGTGTGAAGAAGTTCACTGTAGAGTTATTCATCTCCTATGTGTTTGTCTTCTCTGCTCAACAGCTCACACAAGTATTCCACGGCTGTGATTTACAAAAGTGTACATCATGTAATTCAGACTAAGTCAATTAAGTTATTTACATTAATAATTTCGAATTAATAAAATTTTATTGCATACAGTTTATACAATCAATTCGGTAATTCTACAAAAATGTCCTATTTGCAATCAACCAGCCAGAGCACATCATAATTAAATGATTTTAAAATACGACTTTATAAATCAGTTAAATTTCCTTTTGCCATATGCATAATCTACATATCATATTTTTCCATCAGCTAAATTATTTAAATGATTCATTCTGTTCAATAAAACAGAAATAGCCCAGTCTTTTTAACGTAACATTTTTTTGGAACTTTACAACAAGAAATCTAAATAAATAGTAGTTAATTGCCTGAGTGAATGTCCAGTCTCTCTGTATGTATATATAAACACTCTGTGCTGTGTTTTTGGACTGACTTCACAGGTGTAACAAAAATATACAGTATTTGCATGAATTAATTTCTCATATGTCACATAACACACTATAGTATATAAAAATTTGTATGTAAAGTTTAAAGAGTAAAAAAAAAATCAGTGGTCAATTGTCTTTGAAACAGGAGCTATTACTGGAAAAGAGAATGCTCAGTCTCTCCAAACATTCCTCATTCTGAAACTGGTCAACACAGGTGCCACTCATTAAACATGATATGGAAATTTTGTGACCAAGCATGTCAAAATGAAAGGGAAGAATACTCTACACATCTTTTATTATGATGGGATGTCAAATTTTATGTGAGGTGGCACATTGATGAATATCTATGAAAATTCTGATGAACAATATCTGTTAAACACACTTCATAAAAAAATTTCAAATAAAAAACAATGATGATGATAATAATAATAATAATAATAATAATACACATACATTTTCATAAATGTTTTCATGTTATAACAAGATTTAACAATATGTAAAATAAATTGAAATAGAAAACTTATATTTTCATGTGCTTTCAGTGCTAATGGGGAGGGGGGCCCATTAGCACTGCCTAGGGCCCAGGATTTTGTGCAGTGCCCCTGCACTGAGCCACGTTACACTGCAAAAGCTACAAGTTGCAAAAATACCACAAAAATGATACAATCACAGATTTATTTATGTTACACATAAATTGCTCATACAGGAACAGTTTAAAGAAGCAATATTCTAAAAATAAATAAATAAAAAAGTAGAACTTTCAACTATATATATAAAAAGGTTAAAAGAGGTAATTAATCAACTGATAAATGCATTAGTGTTTCGAAGGTACAGAATTCAATGACCTATCACAAGCAGATTTGATTTAAAACAGAGGCAGGAGAGTTTTCCAGCCTGATGCAGATAAACAGCCACTAATCATGGAAAGAGAGAAGTGTTTAAAAAACCAGGTAATTCAGACTGAATCAACAGAACACAAGTAAATTCCATGAAGTTCTCAGATCAATCTAAATACCCAAAAGTACACTATTAAATCACTTAAGATATGGTTCTATTAATTCAGTAAAATGTACATTTACTCTGTTATGTGAAATCGATTTTCCTATTGTATTTCCCTCACAGCCTTATCTGCTAATCATCACATAAAAACACAATTTTTGATACGCAAATATTTAAAGCAGCATTCCATAATGGTTGTACCATTTTTATACAGTGTTTTTTTTTTTGTACCAGTTTTGTACCATCATACCATCCTAATTTCATATTAAGAAATTATTTTAACCCAAAAAGCAAATTATGCTCTCTTCAATCTGGTTGTCTTTAAAATACAAATCTTGTGAATTCCCAGGCTATCTAATCAGATCAGGCTATATTAAATTTCCAGTGAAAACCTACCAGTACAACTCAGATTAGAAAACATTATTATAAGGTTACTGATGTGAATTGGGCTAAAGGCAATAGTTTTAAACACTGGCTGAATATGTACTGTACTCGCTCAAATATTGATTTTTGAAAAAGATTTACCCCTAAAAAAGAATGCAGCATCAAAGTAAAAATAAAAAAAACAACAACAAAAAAAAAAACATCAGTCTACATAGAACACAGAAAACAATTAGTCTGTGTTGTTAGAGGATGTCAAATTTGATGTTATAATCTCTGAGGCAACCATCATTAAAACGTGACATTGGGAGAAATTGAAGAAACTATAAAAACAAACCACAAACTAAAAGCAGACACGCATTCCTCTTTTGTTAAACATGCTCAAAATAAATCTGTGTAAATATCTTCAACAATCAAAAATACAGTTTCATCTCTCTGAATAAACAATGAATGAGTCCCAATATAAAGGCACACAAAAGCGGAAATAGCATATATGCCACTAAAAGGTACATTTGCACAAGCATTTGGCATTTTAATGTATTGCAAAGATTAACGTGAAAAAAAAAGGGTATTCCATAAAACAACAAAACCTTAATTTTGGTTGTCAGCTACAAGGGCACACAAGTGATTTGTTTTCCCATTCATTCATAATATATAACAATAACAGGTCTTACAAGAGACAGGAGAGTTTTCCAGCCCGGTGCAGATAAAGAACAGGCTGAACAAAACCACCAAGCACGTACAAAAGCCAACCAGAAAACCACTGTGCATCAATAAGCTGGTTTGTGACAATGGTAAAGAATCCTGCAATACAATATGGGACATATGTGATAACCATTGTCACGGTTGTTATGAGAATGAGATAAAATGCTCTTCTCTTCATGTGGTTTTCCTCCCCTCTCTCTCTCGCTCTCTCTCCTGGTCCTGAGTGCTTCAGAGCTCTGAGAACAGCCACGAGACAAAACAACTGGACGGAGAAGAAGAGGGAGAACTGAACTGACAAGAACCACAAATATACAATGGTGTGCGAGGGTATAATAAACAGGCAGCTCAAACAATAGCCAAGAATAATAATCCAGGTTGCAATGCAGCAGATGACTCTATATCTGAGAGGTTTGTACTTCAGAAAGGTTACAGGATGAACCACTGCCAGGTAACGCTCAACACAGATCAGACACTGAAACAGAGGGCGGCCACTAATGATTAGTCCTACTAAAAATAGATTCAAATCCACTATAAATGAAAACCATTTTGACAGTACAGAGGTCAAACAATACATGCTGAAACCAATCTCTTCAATAGAGAGATTGAGGATGAAGAACTCTAATGCAACTCCACTTCCTGCTCCTCTCATGATCAGCCATGCAACATATAAGTGTGTAGGAAGACCAACAAGGAAACTAAAGCTGTGCGAACATATGTTCACATATTCCACAAGCCCAATGGAATGAGTTCTGGTGTTTGTAGATGTGGTGAAGTTCCCTGTAGAGTTATTCATCTCCTCTGTGTTCATCTTCTTGGTTTAGCAGCTCACATAACATTATCTAGCTGTGATTCATAGGAAATATGAAGGTAATTCATAAATACTTAAATGAAACTGAAATAACCAAAGCATATTTAATTTTAAATGAAATAAATCCAGTAATATTTAAATGTAATGCAATGTTAGCAATTTCTCAGTTTCTATTCTTCATTTAAAATAAAATAAAAATAGCTCAACTTTCTATTTACTCAATAAACTTGAAAAAAAATCAACATCGTTCTAATATTTCTTCTTTTGAATGGTAAAAACAAAACATTGAAGCAAAAAGAGGAGTTCATCACCTGAGGAGTGAATGTCCCTTCTCTCTGGGTGTGACTATCTCTCTGCTGTTTAGTAGACTGAATTCAAATCTTTTATATAGATATCTGCAAGACATTTGCTACAGGTACACGTCACATCAGATATGCAAATATTTAAGGTAAACCAATTAAAGGTTGAAATATATCACTTGCTGGGTTAGAAAATTGTACACCAAGGCACATTTTATACCAAACATTGAAATAATTGTCCCTAAGATCTGCAGTGTATAGATCACAAGGCTTAATACTATATACAGCGTATATCTGACAAGTCTAAATATTATCTGTAAGAGGGCAAACAATGGTATAACAACACATTTGTTAACTATAGTATTATATTAGAATTAGACATGAAAACAAAATATTTAAATTATGAACTTAATAGAATATAGAATTATTGTCAACTCAAACTTCATGATAGGCGTTTGAAAAGGATAATGTTTGTTTTTAAGTACACACCTCGTTAAATAGATTGTGAATACAATCCAGCAAAAAAAAATTAACATATTAGGCTGATATATTACAAGGGCATGGAACGTCACTTAAAGAGTAATAAACAACTCAAACCAAGGGAATATATAGGATTACCTGAAGAGTGAAGATTCAGTCTCTCTGGATGGATATAAATCTCTGAGCTGTGTTTTGTAGACTGAATTCTCCACTATGAAAATAATATATGTGCATGGTTCCATTAAATAATAAAAAGTCTGAGTAAACATTTAAAAACTTTAAAAGTGATTATAGAGACAGATAAAACATCCTTTTTAAGGAGAAAAATATTGAATTGTGTTCCATTGCCACCTTTTGCACTGAATTTAATTTGCTTCTTGCATGATTAGAACTGTGCAGGACTATGTTTATTATTATTTTAATTTAGTTGATTCAATTTTAAATTTGCACTCCAATAATACAATATTTATCACCTGACCTCTACATAAAAACTGAGATTTGTACCAGCTAAATACTGGTGTGTTGTTCATAAACTGGGAAAACCAAACTGTCCATCAAATATTTGAGGAAACGGTCTAAATGTCTGACACTGGCCAGCACACCTGCAACTCAGTCAACACCAAATATGCACATTTTTTATACCAAGCCTTTAAAAATGAGAGAGAAAAGTCTATTTAATCATATGTGTAATGACAGGGTGTCATGTTTAATACAACAATCTCAGTGGAAAGCTTCTATTAAGGAAAGGTAACACTGGGTCATTAACAAAATCTGTCTATCCTACATACAATATAGATGCTCACAGATTTTTATATGCCAAAAGCCCAAAATGAGTTAGCATTTTACTACTTCCAGTTTTTAGTCAGAGGCCTTTTAAAATTAGTTTTGCATTAAATGCATGAAATAAGGTCAAGCTCAAAATATTTTCACATTTTATTCTACAACATAACATAACAAACCAAACCAATGTACTAACGTGCACTAACAACCTGGTGTGTCAGAATGGTAAACAATGCTATGAGTGTATGTATATGGTACATAAGTGATAACCATGCTTGGAATAGTTATTAGAATGAGATAAAATGCCCTTTTCTTCATATGGTTTTGCTCCTCTCTCTCTCTCTCTCTCTCTCTCTCTCTCTCTCTCTCTCTCTCTCTCTCTCTCTCTCTCTCTTGCTCGCTCTCTGACTGTTTCAGATCTCTGAGAACAGCCATAAGACAAAACAATTGGATTGAGAGGAGAGGTGGAAACTTGATGAGAGCCACAGATATTTATATTAAAGTAAATATGCAGGATTCAAGAAAAATTAACCAGGCTGCAGTGCAGCAGATGACTCTATATCTGAGAGGTTTGAACTTCAGAAAGGTTACAGGATGAACCACTGCCAGGTAACACTCAACACAGATCAGACACTGAAACAGAGGACAGCAGGCAATGATATGTCCTAGTAAAAAAGCTTTAATGCTAAAAACTTGAAAACCAATATGACAACACAAAGAACAAACTATTCACAGAATTACCAATCCCACAAACACACAGATTGAGGATGATCCCTATAACATAAGACCTGAATAAACAGCAGTTTAGAACATTCACATCATGTCTAGTATTTTACAACATTCGTGGTTTAAAAATCAGAGACACATTATTAAATGAATACAGTACAGCATTTATTCTTATGGCCTTATTGCTTATCAGGGAAAAAAATAATAATAATAAAAACAAGAAATCAACAACAACAACAACAAAATGTATGTGTGTGTGTGTGTGAGAGAGAGAGAAAGAGAGAGAGAGAGAGAAAGATAATGAGAGAGAGAGAGACAGAGACAGAGAGAGAGTTTGTCACCTGAAGAGAGAATGTCTTTTATGGCTGCACATAAAACAACTGCTATGCAAACATATGCAATATTCAATATAATAATAATAATAATAATAATAATAATAATAATAATAATAATAATAATAATAATAATAATAATAATAATAATTTTCCAAGTCTTAATATTATTTATTATTATCATTATTATTATTAATTGTTAATTTGACCCCTGAACTTCAAAACAAATTTTTTCATATGATTAAAAAAAACAAGGTCAGTGTTGTCTTCCCAAAAAATCTGTGTAGATCTTGCACACACTGGCCAGCACAGATGCACTCACTGAGTACCTGATATTCAGACGAGATACTGAAATTTCCAGACAAAATGATGAGATGGTAAATGAGGCTTTGTTATTAAGTGATTTATTGAAATTCATATCATCAATAGGACAGAGAAGGTTTTCATACACTCATGCTCTGACTTTTTAAAATTAGTAAAAATACCACTGGCTTTCTGCTTGGTATCTTGAAATTAAACTGTACAATTTTCATCAGCCCTCTGAGAAGTAAATATGTGTTGGACAAGCTAATCCCTGTGGATTTTAAGAGTAAAATAATAGTAGTAGTAGGTTTTATAGGGAACAGAGACTGGGGAGTTCTCTAGTCCAGTTCAGATAAAGAACAGGCTGAACAAAACCAGCCAGCACTGTCTCACTTATGCGGATTGAGGGGCATGGTTAAGGATATGTTGACAAATTTACATCATCAGAGAAGGAATGCCTTTCCAGAGAGCAAAAAAAATATTTGGATTAAAGATTGCCAAGACAATTTGTTTCTCATATAAAACAAGCAATGTGTGCTAACAAAATAAATATAGAAAATATTGATTTAAAGCAGACGTTAAAATGTTTTACTTACTCATCACCCTTATTGCCATTACTTTGTGTAACTTGATGCTTTGGGGTATTTGGTCGAGATAATTATAAGACTATCATTGGCTTAATTTGACATAGTAAAAGCTATTTCTCACAGAAATACCAATAAATGCAAAATTCTAAATATTGTTTTTGCTGCTCAAAATATAATCAGTATCAATTGAAGCACAAATGGATTAACAATTTGTTTAGCCTGGACTTGCAGTTAACTTGCAAAAAAAAAAAAAAAAAACCTAGCTTACTATTTAATTTGTGTTAAATATCAAATGTAACTATATGCTGTGGTTAACAACATTTATTTTAATACATTTATTCTGTTTTTTTGTTGTTGTTTTTTTACAGGCAAACATACTTGAGGTTTGGGATAGAATTAATATTTATTTTATTAGGCCTATATCTATTAATAGCCATTACCAATTGGTGATAATTGGTAGCCAATACGGTTTGTAATTACACAAATAAGTACTTTGGCAATTGACAAACAATTAAAAAATGAGCTATTACTATTTATTTATTTATAAAAGAGAGCACGAAAAACAATGTACATGATTCATGAAATATAAAGTATAATAAAGAGTAATGTACAAACCTAAACATCAGTTTTTACAGGATGATAGGTGACAGGTCAAAGGAACTTCTGCCAAGTAACGCTCAACACAGACCAGACACGAAAACAGAGGACAACCAATAACAACAGCCAAAGAATTAGACTGACCAGAGAGTCAGAGGGAAAAAAAATCCACAGAGAGATTGAGGTTAAAAAGCTCTTATGCAACTCGGAAGACCAAAAATTAAGCTGAAGGCCAAGATATTACGAGATTGGCAGATATAAAAGGTTCTTGATTAGTTCTATGGTTATCTATAAAGGACAAATGAATTATGTTGCAGTTGTGATCTATGGAAAGAAACTAAAGAAAAAATGACACATTTCTGTAGTTAATGCTTTAAGAATTCTACACAGTACTCAAATTTTACCAAATTATGTAAATTACATTCATGCATTTGGCAGAAACAGTTTATCCCAAGTGATTAACATTGCATTCAAGGTACACATGTATGGTAGTTTTTCCCCAAGATAACAACAAGATAAAGTCAAGATACATTTTTATTTTAACTATGGACTAGGTGGGGTAAAACCGCCCCCTTGGTACAAATTACATTTTTGTTAAAAATCTAATAACATGAAAACTTTTCACTTTTTATTTCAATTTATGTCATTTTCACTTGTAAACTTTGACCTTTTCTGAAAACATAACATTTTTGTTTCACAGAAAAAAAAATTAAAAATCCTTAAGTTGGGAATTTTCCCCCACTATACCCTACATTTTGATAAAAGGATAATTATTCCATTGAATAATTAAGTCAAAATGTTACAGATTCTGAGGCAGGAGACTTTTCCCAATCGATGCAGATAAAGAATGGGTGGCAAAAATCCAGCCAGCATAAAACAAATACTACCAACTGACCAGAGAATCTGAGGTAAGTTTTGTGTCGCAATAAATATCAATGTAGCTACAGTTAATGGAGTATATGTGATGACTGTGTTTACAGTAGTCATTAAAATGAGATAAAACGCTCTTCTCTTCATGTGGTTTTCTTCTATTTTCACTCCCCCTCTCTCTCCTGGTCCTGACTGTTTCAGAGCTATGAGAACAGCCACACAACAGAACAACTGAATGGAGAGGAAGAGCAGAAATTGCATCGAGAGGAACCACATATACATATATTGAGTAAATATAAGCAAAGTGGACATGCAGATTAAACAAGAACCAAGAGTGATTATCCAGGCCACAGAGCAGCAGATGACTCTATATCTGAGAGGTTTGTACTTCAGAAAGGTTACAGGATGAACTACTGCCAGGTAACGCTCAACACAGATCAGACACTGAAACAGAGGATGACCGGTGATGGCCATTCCTAAAAAAAAGTTGGCTGATAATCGTAGACTTGGAAACTTGAAGAACAATTTTGTAAAAAACCTTAGCAAAGAGAACAAAGAGAAAAAGATCCCACAGACAGAGAGATTTAGGATGAAGAACTCTGATGCAACTCCACTTCCTGCTCCTGTGAGGATGAGCCAGATCACATAGGTGTTTGTAAGAAGACCAAACAAGAAACCGAAGCCCAAAATATTAAAGTCTATGATGTCAAATTCATTAAATAGAAGTTTTGTGAGGTTGGTGGACGTTTCATCTATGGTGAGGTTCACTGTAGAGTTATTCATGTCTTCTTTTTGTTCTCACTACAAAAATAAATAAATTGATAAATAAATATATATATATATTGTAATTGTGATCCATAGAGAGAAGTGCAAATGCCAAGGTTAGTGTTAGAAATCAGACTACATATATATTACTGAAATCACAACCTGTTGTGTAGGTAAAATAATGCAGACTAAAATTAGAATTGCATTTCAGTGTAAAATCCCTCAAAATTATCACTTGTTACAACAGTACACTGGGTTTCAAATAAATTACTGTACTTCAAGTAAATCACCTTCAATTACAAAAACAGAACACAGACCTTTTTATAAAATAACAAATCCATCTAACCTCCCTACAACCCCTACAGTGTGATTAATAACAGCACAACAGAAGAAAACGATCTGAATTGAAAAGAGGAGTTATTTCACCTGAAGAGTGAATGCTCAGTCTCAATGCCTCAGGCTTCACAGCTGTCACAAGTAATTGTGCTTTATTTTATATTCTAACCATCACACAGTACATCAGCTATGCAAACAATAGGAAATAATGTTGAAATAATGTTTTTTATGGTTGTCAGTTTTTGTGGTAGTAATGCTTTCAGATGCATTCAAGCCATAGATGCAAAAGTACATCCACAAGTACAGCTTATTACTTTTATGCAAACACTCTCTCAAACCTAATCATGCAGAGCACAGTGAATTAATAGCCCATTGCCTTAACCACTAGGTCACCTTGTCGCCCTAAATATACGAAAATACTGCACTTTTAAATCAAGTTGTAAATGAAATTTCCCATCAAGTTGAAATTCCAACTTGGAAACTTGAAAACTATCAATTGTGCAAGAAATGGCACATTCATCTTGGTTTTGTTACTTGCATAGATGAAAGCAGTGATTGTGACCTCACTACTATCAAGCTAAATCTAGCAATACAAATCTAGCAATAGCTTTGATCCATGTAAAAATTTGATTAGTCAAAAAAGTCATAAGTGCAGGTAATTTTTCAAAATATTGCTTTCTATTCTCAAAATGTATTCAGTGTGAACTGAAACACACAAATTAACAATGTAACAATGCCAGAAAACGTCTCAGGTTACGAATGTAACCATGGTTCCCTGAGAGGGAACAAGACACTGTGTCCTCTGAGGGGACACTATGGGGAACATCTTGTCGTGACCCGTGTCTGAAGCATACTTAGAAAAACGCCAATGTGTTGGCCGGTGACAGCCTCTGACGTCACTACCAGTGCGACTATAAATACGCGCCCGTAGGACCCGTCACTTATCTTCTTTGTGAAGCTTGCGTCCGAAGCAATGGCAGGGAGCTAGAGGAGGCAGTGTCTCGTTCCCTCTCAGGGAACCATGGTTCCTGTCAAGGGAGCTTCGAACTTCGTCCTCTGAGGGGACACTATGGGGAACAGCAAACCCACGCCGCCATGCTGAGGGGAGTGCAGGCCAGAATCATGGCAAACACTAAGTACCAACTCTACCATTTCACCGGGAGTGGCCCCTGGGACGATTCGACGGCTGTACATGACATTATCCCAACAGTACTCTAGTAGTAACGCCCTGTCCTAGATAGGTATCGGAGGATACCTGGGTGGAGTGGTGCCCAGGATGAACGGGGCTTAACTGACTGAAGAAAGGGCACGAAGCAGCCGCGCAAAGCCCTCACCATTTAGGATTTTAGAAAGAACGCAGCGTACTAGCGTGCAAACTTACCTCAATGTGGATTTCAGAAAGTGTGCAAATACTTCACGTGCACACTTACCATAGCATGGATTTACAAATACTGTTCTAAGGAGGGGCTCTCGTGGCGCTCTGATAGAGCAGCTCGTAGATGGAATGGCCTGTGAGCAGAGTAATTGGAGGAAGAAATGTACAGATGAAGCCTCGGCCACGCCTGTACCATGGCATCCAGCCCCAGTGGAGCTGGATGAGTTAGAGGAAGCCAGAGAGGATAGTGCAATGCTCTCTCGAAAAAGGAGAGCGCTGACAAACTACCACGAGAATTGTCCTCTACACACAGCCCCTCATGTTGAGGGAAGCGATGCTTGAGGTGTATAACAAATAAACACTGGTTGAATGAAGCCCAAGGAACCCAGGGCTAATCATCTTAAGAAAGGGAACAAAGCAGAGCGCGTAACCCCTACCGTACAGGATTTCAGAAAGTGCGCAAAATCTTGCATGCACACTACCACTTACATGGATTTCAGAAAGTGTGCAGAGTATTTCTGGCACACTTACCATTTACGTGGATTTCAGACAGTACGCAAAGTGTTCACGTGCACACTGACTACCATGTGGTTTTGAGAAAGTACACAGGCTTAGTGTATGTACAGAAAGGTTCCTAAGCATCGCAGAGGTGCCGGACTACCTGACAACCACAGAATGTGGGAGCTCACCTACACAGAGGCCTAGAGAGGCCTACTACCTGTTACCAGATAACCACCTTAAGTGGAAACTGCAAGTAATTTGGAACTCAACTCCAGGGACGTCTGGTGAGGCCTACTACCTGACAAACACAGTAAGTGGGAGCTCACCTTCAGAGAGGCCTGGTGAAGCCTACTACCTGATAACCACAATATGTGGGAGTTCACCTACACAGAGGCCTAGAGAGGCCTACTACCTGTTACCGGATAACCACCTTAAGTGGAAACTGCAATTAATTTGGAACTCAACTCCAGGGAGGCCTGGTGAGGCCTACTACCTGACAACCACAAACCATGGGAGCTCGCTTTTTAGTGGAAATGCACACACAGTACGTCCACACAGCCCCTCATGTTGAGGGAAGCGATGGTTGAGGTGTATAACAAACTGACTGAATGAAGCCCAAGGAACCCAGGGCTAATCATCTCAAGAAAGGGAATGAAGCGGAGCGCGTAACCCCTACTGTACAGAATTTCAGAAAGTGCACAAAATCTTGCGTGCACACTACCACTTACGTGGATTTGAGAGAGTGCGAAGAGTCTTCATGCACACTTACCACTTACGTGGATTTCAGACAGTGCGCAGAGTGTTCACATGCACACTGACCACCATGTGGTTTTGAGAAAGTACACAGGCTTAGCATGTGTACAGAAAGGTTCCTAAGCATCGCAGAGGCGCTGGATCTCACGGGAGAGGCAAGCTCCAACCCTCGAGCGAGGGGAGCATCACCTGAGGCAGTACATACAGAAAGACTTCCGTAACCACCTCCACCTTCCCATTGGATGTCACTAAGCGGCCAGGCGACCCCTCAGGGTGACCTAGCCAGACATCCTGCCAGATGTGCCAAGCAGCCAGGCACCCCTCGGGGTGACCTGGCCGGACTTCCATTAAATTCCCTGCAGTGCTGTGCCAGTTCTGACGATCAGCCAGGCTCCTCGGGAGGGGGTGTGTGACGAGCCACCACAGAGCGCTTGCTTCCCACATGCGGGACTCGCTCCACGATGGGTGTCGCGCCCCGGGGGGCGAACCCACGCGGCACGGCCTCCTGCCGAAAGCCTCTGATCTTGGCCACCTAATACCAGAGCACGAGGCCGGAACTGAGCACGGTAAAGGAAACTCACAGAGTTTGTTAGTAGATACATAACCACCAGCAACATAACACCCATAAGCAGATAAAGAAAGGGTTACATACTCACCCACCCTCCTGTACTGAAGTCCAGCTTACGGGGCGCACCCCGGGGCGCACCGACGGGGCGCACCATCAGTAAGGTGGTTACTATGAATATAGAACCAACCAAAACATCATAGGTCCAGGATAGGAGACTGTTATGTGAGAAACTTCCCACCTAACCTCGATCAGGTGGAGAGCTGGTGGCTACAGGGGAATTAGGCAGGGGAGGATAAAAACTGCGCCCGTCTTCAATCCTCAGATCGAGATTGGCCAGGACCCCTTTGTTGTTTGGGCTCAGACCTGGACATTCGTGGAATGAAGGATTTAAAGGCAGCTGAGTGCGCCCTTGCCTCCCTGAACTTTTTGACCACCATCTCGACGGAGGTACCGAAAAGCTCAGAAGGCGAGAACGGAGCATTGAGAAGAAACCCCCTTTCTTCCCTCCCAATGTCTGCCAGGTTCACCCACAGATGTCTCTCTGTTACCACCATGGCCGCCATAGACCTACCCATGTCGGAGGCGGCCTGCTTGGTAGCCCGGAGAGAGAGGTCTGTGGTGCGGCGCAGATCGGCTACCTGATCAGCTGAAAGGCCCTGCCCTTTATCCAGGTCCTTCAGCAGGTCAGCCTGGTAAGCCTGAAGCACTGCCATCGTGTGCAACGAAGCCACAGCCTGACCTGCTGCTGCGTATGATTTGCCATTTAAGTGGGATGTATCCTGGAGGGGCTTAGATGGTAAAGAGGGAGATTTAAGAGAGGACGTTTCCCCCACAGGGAGATAGCTAGCCAGCGTCTCTTCTACAGGGGGCATCTTCTCATAGCAATTTTCGTGCATGCCCTCGATATCAGCATAACTCGTATGCTGAAACCGAAGGATGCGAGAGGAAAACGGCCTCTTCCATTCCTTTTCAACTTCTGCATGTAAATCGGGCAAGAATGGAAGGCTCACCTGGGCTGGAGGGCTATGGTCAGACAAATAACGCTCATTGAGGCGACCTCGCGACATAACCTTTCTGGCACGCTTCCATGGCAAGTCTAATTTTGCCGTGGCGCGATCCATAATCTCTAACAGCTCCCCATACGCAGGGCAGGAGGATTGAGAAGGCTCAGCCTCAGCTTCTTCGCCACTCTCAGACATCTCCTGCTCTTTCTGGGTAGAACCTAGCAGAGCACTAACTCCAGTATCAGAATAGGTTAATGACAACACATCTTCCTCCTGAAGTTCACTCTTGTTTGCTGCCGGAGAGCGTGAAAGGAAAAGTCCCTCTCTACACTCCTCAGCAAGATCCACCTGTGATCCACACGAGCTCATTCTCCTCCGTGCCTCGGCAACGGTGGGTCCTGAGCCGCAGAATCCAGATGGCTGTCCCTCTTTCCTCTAAATGAGAGACAAACGAGAGAGGAGCTTTTTCACAGAAAAACGTTCACAGTGCACGCAGATTGCCCCCTCAAGGACATCGCGCGCGTGCTCTTTGCCCAAACAAGAGACGCAAGACTTTGTGTGTCATCAGGTGTCAAATAACGCTGACACTGATGCACACACTGCTTAAACGCCTTGCTAGTGGATGCCATGATAACAATAATAGATTGCTCTTACCGTTTTGGTCGTTTCTCAGATGCACGCTTCAAACAAAACAGTAAATGAAGACTGTAAGAGCGTATTTATAGTCACGCTGGTAGTGACGTCAGAGGCTGGCGCTGGCCAACACGTTGGCGTTTTTCTAAGTATGCGTCAGACACGGGTCACGAAGAGGTGTTCCCCATAGTTTCCCCTCAGAGGACGTAGTTCGAAGTTCCCTTGACGGAACAAACAATTCTCTTATGAAAAACTTTACTTATGAAAAAGACTATACTTAGCATTGTTTTCTCTTCTGGGTCTGTTGTAAGCACGTTCACTGCATTGTAGTGATATCCGGTTCGCGAACGAATCATTTTTTATCAAATTTTCTACTGTAAAATAACTTTTTGTGCATTGAAAATTGTCAGTGGATGTTAAAGGTTCTTAATGAAAAAGTAATATATATATATATATATATATATATAAATAAATAAATAAAAGTGCAAACTTTGTTTATTGTTTCCTTGGACTTAAATGACACCCTGAACCTTGTTTAAATGTAGTCAAATTAGAAATAACTTACTTCATCTGATGTGTTGATATATAGTGACAATTAAAATCCCCATGAAACCTCTAATGACTGATCATTTGCTTCTTGAAAAGCTCATGTTTCTCTTCCTGCCAGTGAGATCCAGAGCCAGACTCACAAAACATTAAGATTCCAGGTAACCTTGCACATTATCAAATGACCAGAATTTTGATAACACAGGAGATATGTACTATAATGTGATAAGAGCTTGCTCAAGTACTGAGAAGCTATAATATTCAAGACTTTGTAAGTAATTCTCAAGATTTTAAAATGTATACAATGTGTAATACGAAGTCATTGCTATATTGACAGAACAAGGTTAATATGGTCATACTTCCTAGCTTTAATAAGAACTCTAGCTGCTGCATTTTGGACCAGCTGGGTTTTTTTTAAGCACACTGAGCAACCATCCAGTGAAGCATTACAATTATCTAACCTTGAGGTCATGAACACATGTATTAATTATTCTGCATTTAACATTGAGAGATTAAGTCACAATTTAGATGTGATTTTAAGATGGAAAAATTTGGTTTTAAAAATGCTAGGAACATGGCTTTCAAAAGAAAGAACAAAGAAAATAGATGTGTGTGCTATGAAATAGGTTTCTAACGAATGATGAAGAACTGACAGAGCAGCCATTGACTTCTAGATAGTAGAGATCCCAGGGCTCCACCTTAGAGGGTTTATGAACTGAGAAATATAATTTCCTTTGATCATTTGAAGTTTAAAAGGTCATTGTACTATAAAACTTGTAAGTTACAAAAATTCGTACATTCGTACATGTTGTAACTTGTAAGTTACAACAATTCGTACATTTTTGACGAGGTGGCTTATTCGTAGGAATTTGTATGACCACACTCGTACAAATTTATACGATTTTTGGCAAATCATACATATTTTACGAGTTGCACAATTCGTATGAATTTGTACGTATGACCTACACCTAGCCCCGCCCCTAAACCTAACCGTCACTGTGGTTTAGACAAATCATATAAAATCGTACGAGTAAGGTCGTACAAATTTGTAAGAATAAGCCACCTTGTAAAATACGTACGAATTGGTCGTGAGATAGCATTGAAATGGCATGATTGCATCAACAAATATGTTTTTAAATCAGTTTTGCATTTGGTAATGCTATCGGGTAGGTTTAGGGTTGGGTTTGGTGTAGGGCATATATTTTTCAACATGATAGAGCATTAAAGACAGTCCCCGGATTTTTAAAACTGCGGCGAAACTTGCAGTAAGGTACGTAAAAAGGTGTTGCACAAAAAATACACAGAGGTACATATTTTTATTTAGACCAGGTTGAAATTACTAATCATTCAGTTTTTTTTTATATCAACTATGCATTCCGTTAGTTTGCAAATTGTTATGTTTCTGTGAAAATGAATTTCCTCTTTGAGGACAAAGTAAATGATCTAATCTACTACACACTGCACTTGTGATCAATATGATACCTCTCCATTCACTAATACTAACTGATGACAGTCATGTACTATCAGTATAATTTGAATAATGGCAATGCAATTCCACTAATACCAACATAATGTCTTTGTCTATTCAAAAGAATGTTGTGGTCGATAGTGTCAAATGCAGTATAGGATCCAGTAGCTCTAATAGAGAGATAAAACAACGATCGGATGATAAGAGCAGGTTTTTGTAACTCTGATGAACCGATTGCAAAATAAACCTTTACACGGTGATCAGTGCCCAGCCCTCAATCTGGAACATGGTGAAACTGGGTGAAGCAGGACATAAATATTCAAAACAAATAAACCACAATCAAGTGTGATAACCATATCTGACAAACACACACCAAACAGTCAGGTGGAACTCACTGAAGTAATGAATGACCATTACACCATCATAAAGTCTGAATTAGAAGGAAATGTCAATTCAGTTTATGTTTAATAATAATAAAAAGAAAACAATAATTATAATAATAATAATATTAATAAAGTAAGGTCAGACATTTTATCATTAAAGGGCAATCTTTGCACACAGGAATTGATTTCCAGGGGCATTGTTCCCTTTGTTAGGGAAATCTTTATAGTTTATTAAATGTACATTTATTATTATTTTTATTTTTCATAAAATACTTAATAACTCTAAAACTTAAATGTAACCAATTACTTCAGTACATTATAATACTATAGCCTGTCACCATTCAAACGTTTTCAGCATCAACAAAATATATATTTACACTGCAAAGGGGGAACATAAGCTGCATTTGACATGACGTTTATATTTGATTGCACAGTCTCTTTTATGCTGCTTATTTCCATGTATTTCATAATTGTTAAATGTTGATTAAAGCTGCAGTAGGTAACTTTTGTAAGAATATATTTTTTACATATTTATTAAACCTGTCATTATGTCCTGACAGTAGAATATGAGACAGATAATCTATGAAAAAATCAAGCTCCTCTGGCTCCTCCCAGTGCTCCTATTGCCATTTGCAGAAATTAATCCGCTCCCATATAAGAAACAACCAATCAGAGCTGCGGTCCGTAACCTTGTTTGTGTTCAAAATGTAGAAAAGTGTATATAATAAATGAGTACAACATGAATCAATTTTCCAAACCGTGTTTTTAGCTTGTCCTGAATCACTAGGGTGCACCTATAATCATAGTGCGAACTACGGGGGAGCTAGGGGGAGCTCGGCTCCCCTTAATAAGACATGGGCTCCTCTGAAAACGAGAAATGTGAAATTTTGGGGGGTCTCAAAAATATTGACAATATGAATATTTTGAAGTACAATTTCAGTTGTGCAATGTGATCATGATGGACTTATTAAGTGTAACATAGCAAAAATTATTAATCCATGCACTACCGCCGGTGGCAGTAGACAACCGCGGTGGCAACCAAGGGGCAAGGAACTCGACCGGAAGTTGAAGTCGTGTAATGCCACAAGTGACTCCTTTGATACTTATTGCACAAAGCCAGTTTCAGGTTTTACCCAGGGAAGTACAAAAAAAGTTTTCTGGCTCAAGAAATGACACTACATTGCTACCCTGCTCCAGAGCAGGTTTTATTCTGGGTTAGAGATTTCAAACCCAAACTGGACCAATTAATTTTAGAGACAAAATTGTGTGGCTAATTATATTAACATAATACTTTTATTTTTATCTTTTTAAGCTCTTTGAGAAAAGATATAAATAATTAAATTAAAGTTATTCATATGTTTTTAGCAATACTGCTGCATTAGTGGTTATTTCTGCCTTGTAAATGCATTTTATTTCAATATTTTAATAACGTGTGAAATGTGAATAAAACAGAGACTCTCTTTATTCAGTGTTATTGTCTATTCTGTTTGCTGCATGTGTTTGGTTTTGTCAAGTCTAAACTTACTCTGAATTTGTTCAGCTCGACTTCATGTGACAGGCACAGGAAAACACAGTCCAACGTCACATTTAAATAATCATAATTTCTGAAAAATACAAGAGATGAACTTCAGCATCCAACCATCACTCAATACTTTTATTTGAGTAGCTCCTTATCTTTATCACATGAGTGCATTCATAAAATCAAATACGATATCCGTTTAAGTTACTAAATCAAATTAACAATTTTATCTACAAATGTTCAATATTTTCTATCTTAAGACAAATTTTTCTTCATAAAATACTCCACAAATGTGTTTTATCTGACTGTTCTTCTATCTTTCTGCTTGTTTTAAGGAGACGGTACAGTTTTGTACTTGAAATAAATTGCAATTACATGTTTATTTTAGTATCTTGTACATTTGGAGTTATTCCAATCAGCTAAAAAAAATATAAGTAAAATAAAATAATTTTTATGATGATGAACTGAGGCAGAAGAGTTTTTGAGCCCGCTGTAAATAAAGAATGGGTTGTACGAAACCAGCCAGGACATAACAAAGAAAAGCAGGAGACCAAAAGTCTTGAAAACTCTTTCGAGTTAGAATGACAAAGAATCCCGTGACAATAAATGGGGTATATTGGATGATCATGATCACTGTTGTTATGAGAATAATATAAAATGCTCTTCTCTTCATGTGGTTTTTCTCCTCTCTCTTTCTCTCTCCTGGTCCTGACTGCTTCAGAGCTCTGAGAACAGCCACAAGACAAAACAACTGGATGCAGAGGAAGAGAAGGAATTGTATTGAGATGAACCATACATATGGCACCATGCTAAATGAGATTAACATAAAGGTGCAGATTAAACAGGATTCAAGAATAATTATCCAGGCCACAGTGCAGCAGATGACTCTATATCTGAGAGGTTTGTACTTCAGAAAGGTTACAGGATGAACCACTGCCAGGTAACGCTCAACACAGATCAGACAATGCAACAGAGGACGACCGGTGATCCCTAGTCCTTGTAAAAAATATGTTACTATTATGACGCTTGAAAAGAAGCGTGCCAGTATGCCAAACATCGCATTGAAGCTGTTACCAATCTCACAAATGGACAGATTGAGGTTGAAGAACTCTGATGAAGCTCCATTTCCAGTTCCTGTAATGATGAGCCATGTAATTTTTGAGTGTATAAGAAAACCAAACAGGAAACCTATGCAGACTACGAACATTTCCAGACTGTTCATTAGCTCAAAGGAATGAGTTGTGGAATTTGTAAATACTTCAGGTGTTGTATAGTTCATTGTAGAGTTGCTCATCCTCTCAGCCAAACAGGAAATTGATGCTGAAGACACAGATTTTTTTGTCTGTCCACACAAAAAAAATTATGATTCAGGTGCAGTAATTCAGTCACAAAATTCCAAAAGAGAAACATTCCAGAATTGTCTGTTTTACAATTTTATTGCAAGCCACTTTAACAGCACTGAGAGTCATTTTGTAAAAACCAAATAGCATGAGAGAAAGACATTAACTATTTATGTTTTCCAACTTTCATAAATGTTTACATGGATAATAAAATTATTTATATTATATATTCATTAAATGTTTTTCACATTCATTTTTTTCCAATCTATACCTTAATCCGGGAAAACATTTTAGGTTTTTTATTTTTTATAAATTTTTTTGATGTCATTAAATTGTTTAGAGCATTGAAAATAATGTACAAATAAATAAATAAATAAATAAAATTATATTTAATTCATAAGTAAAACTACATCCTTGATAGTGGACATTGGGAATACATTTAAAATAAATAAAAGATCTGAATGAACATTTATATAAAGATATTTCTCAACTATGTTATAAATGATTTGATATACCATTTTTCTTTATGCAAAATTTGTGTAAAAACAGGTTTTTTCATTATATATAATGTAAACTGAATCTAATTTGCATTTGAATGTGTTTTTGGGACCAAATGGAATAGAAAAAAGAAATGTAATAATGATAGTAATAGTTGACAAGATTTTCATAATAATATATACGATTTCATAGGAATATTTAAATATAATTTATTTCCCTATTAATTTGTTGTGTCTCCCAAAATGCAAAATAAACATACTTTTAGTCCCGGTGTCCCCATATAAGGACATGTATGGAATCAATGTCCTGTTTCAGAACATATATTTTTTTGTTATTTATTTTTTTATGACACACAGTTTAATTGTTTTTTTTTATTAAAATGATAATTACAAAATATTAACATATTTCACTAAATTAATTTCAGACATTTTTGAAAACCGAGGAGAGGGAGTGGTCTTGATGAAACATCCAAACATTTAGTATCTCTAAAAAGTTCTGAATGTGCTCTGTAAAGGACATCCAGACTTAAAAATGTGGTATGTATACTCTCAGAGAAATTCACCAAAATATAATGTCCTCATATGAGGATGCAGGGTCTCAGGAGCTTTCAGAATCAGATTTCAAGATTTCAACACGCTTTTATTTAAAGGGGTGGTTGATTGTGATTTAACTTTATAATGAAATTAAAATGAATCAAATGTTCACTCACCTGAAGAGTGAGTGTCCAGTCTCTATGGATGTTCTGTGCTGTGTGGCCTGAATTCACAGCTGTCACAAGAATATAAGTGCACAATTTCATCTCATAGATGTCACATAAAACATATGCAAATATATATATTAAACAAAATAATTTTCATGTTGACAAAGGTGTGTTGAACACTTATAGTACAATACATTATTTACTATCATAAATGACCATTTTGACAAAAATAATGTGAGATAATGCACAGTATAAAAAGAGGGAACAGCAAGAAAATTGACTCTTTGGAAAAAAATAAATAAACATGTTTTCATGTTTTATGTTGTTTTGCAATTTATTCTGAAAAGAAAAATCTAGATGATTTTGAAGTGTTCACCGAGCAACATTTGAATACCATTTATAAACTGAAAATTAACTTCAATACTAAGCTGACAAAAATGTTGCTGTCATAGTCTTTTTTGATTAAAAACATTTTCTCAAATAAACTTCATAAATCTAAAACTGGTCTGCACAGGTGCAACACATTTAACACCTGCTATGCAAAATTTGCAAATAGGCTGACATTTTGAGGTCATGTAAGAGCCGTAAAATAAATAAATAAATAATAATAATTAATGTGAGATTTACAAACCAAATATAATTATCAATTCACGAGTTCATGAGGTATGGTATGCGTATATGGCGTGCTGTCCAGGGAAGGGCTCCGAGCTCGGGAATGGCCCGAACCTACACTTCCTTTTTCTGTGATGATATAACACAGGAGTGTGTAGGAAGACCAACTAGGAAACTAATGCTTAAGCTACAGATTTCCAGATCATTCATCAGCCCAATGGAGTTGAGTTTCTTGAAGTTCACTGCAGAGTTATTCATCATCAAAGTACGCGTCCTTCAGGTCTATCGCTGATAAAACAATCTCGGGGATGGACGCACCCGAAGATTAGCTTCTGTGTCAACATCTTGAACGTAACCTGGTTCAAAACTCGCGGGTCCAAGATGGGCCATAACCCACCGCCTTTTTTGGGCACAATTAAGTAAGGGCTGTAAAACCCATATTGACTGAAGGGACCGTGTATATAGTGTCCTTCACCAGTAGGACTGTGATCTCCATCTGCAATACAGGAGCATCAGCCTCCTTCACTGTTGTGAAGTGGATGCTGCTGAACTTAGGGGGATGCCATGCGAACTGAATCGTATAGCAGAGGCTGATGGTCTGCAGAAGAGATAGTAGAGCTAGTCAGGCACCCAGATACCATGCAAGCTGGACCAGCGGAACCAGAGGGCCACCCTCGCTGACAAGCAGACTGGGGCGGTGCAGCCGGATGGAGGCAGCAGCTGGGGCAGGATGTATCGGATCTGCTGGACAAAGCTCTCAACAGAGTCGCTGAAGAGGTCGGTCTGGGACACAGGGACGTTGAGGAACTGTACCTTGTCAGACTCCCTCATGTCAGCCAGAGATGCCATTCCTGACCACGGTCTAGTCTCCTTTCTTCATCCTGGCCTCATGTATCATCTGGCTGATGACTCCTGTGTGTTCCAGGAACCCTGCAAAGCCTGAGATTCCTCCCTTTTGGATTGAGGTGTTGAAATATCCATTATCGATCATGTATGTGGAAATTCTCTTTGCCACCACTGAGAAGAAGGTCTTGCACTCCGTGCTGAGCAAAGAGATGGTTCTGAATTTGCCAATACGCACTGAGCCTTCCTCTTTAGGAACTAAGCAGCCTACAGCCTTCTGCCAGCTCGATGGAACAGACTCTTTCTTCCTGATCCTTTTAAGCAGCTTCCAGAGGCGGCGGAGGAGATTTGGACATTTCTCGTACACCCTATAGGGTATACAGCTGGGGTCTGGGTAATAATATAATAATATAATAAAAAGTTTACCATTTACAGCAAGACAATTTTTAATGCAAGTCACTTTAATGGATTCAAATGACATAAAAAATACAAACCAATATACATCTATTAATCTAATCAAGAATTAATTTTTTTAAGTTGAAAGTTAGACAATTCTTTAAAAATGTAATATCCAGTGTCTATGGATGTATATAAATATCCATGCTTTGTTGTATAGACTGACTTCACAGTTACCACAATAATATAAGTGCATGACTTAATCTGCTACACATTACATTAACATAAAATATGCAAACATTAAAAATAAAACATTTTTAATAGATAAGATGGAGCTGTTTGTTGGAAAAACAAGTAAATAGAGCTGACAATGAATCTCTCTAATACTCACAAGACATACAGTAGGCTTACATTTTGTGTGGGGTTGGGGGGTTAGTAAAGAAGACATTTGAAAAAAATAAAATGTTTAATGAAAAGAAAAGTCAAAACAGTTTTCCCAACCGGTGCAGATAAAGAACAGGTTGAACAAAACCAGCCAACACATTACAAATAATACTAAAAGAAAAAAGTTCCCTAATGTGATGTTGTGTTAGAATGAAAGTAAATCCTGCTATAATATATGGCACATATGTGATAACCATGCTCACGGTAGTTATTAAAATGAGATAAAATGCTCTTCTCTTCATGTGGTTTTCCTCTTCTCTCTCTCTCGCTCTCTCTCCTGGTCCTGACTGTTTCAGAGCTCTGAGAACAGCCACAAGACAAAACAACTGGAAGGAGATGAAGAACATGTACTGCAGTGAAAAGAAACATACATAAACATAAAAGAAGACAAAAGTAAGCATGCAGCTTAAGCAGGAGCCAAGAGTGATTATCCAGGCCATGCTGCAGCAGATCAATTTATATCTGAGAGGTTTGTACTTCAGGAAGGTTACAGGATGAAGCACTGCCAGGTAACGCTCAACACAGATCAGACACTGAAACAGAGGACTACCAGTGATGGCTAGACCTGACAAAAATGATCCAAGATGTTTACATGGAATAAATCGATCAAATATACAGATCAAATTATTCAGACAGTTACAAATCTCACAAATAGAGAGATTGAAGATGAAGAACTCTGACACAAATCCACTTCCTGATCCTCTGGTGATGAGCCATATAACATAGGAGTGTGTAGGAAGACCAAACAGGAAACTGATGCTGTACATAGAAATGTTTATAATGTCCACTAGCCCGATGGACTGAGTTGTGAAGTCTACAGATGTGGTGAAGTTCTCTGTAAAGTTACTCATCTTCTCTATTTTTGTCTTCTCAGCACAAAAACTCAAAACATACGTAAATAAAGCAGCTGTGATCAGGAGGAAACAAGAACAGAACATTCAGACTGTATTAAACCAACCAATGTTTTTCAATGAGTTTCAAACTGTATGAAATTCTCAATTGTAGGAACATTTCAATATTAAAAAATTGACATTTACAGCCACGTCGCTTTAATAAGTCACTTTGATACATCCAATAAAAACATAAATATGCAATCTAAAATTTAATTAATTCAGAACATGAAATGGCTCTATGAATTCAAATGAAGTTAAAATTCTAAGAAGTTCTGTTAGGTTTCCCTTAACTGCCTTTCAAATTGTTACCAAAAATTTAAATTCTAGTAAATTTAAAACTCAGACCATCTTACATACTCGTACCCAGTAATCACACCAAATGCTGATACACAAAAATTAATCTAAAGTTTGTCACCTGAAGAGTGAATGTCCAGTCTCTCTGGATGTATGTAAATCTCAGTGCTGTGTTTTGTAGACTGACTTTACGTGCATGATTTCATCTCCTGCACGTCACATAGCACACAAAAGATTAATTTGGAAAAAAGTGGATGGTCTTGTCTGAGTAAACAGGAACAGAAAAAAATTGCATTTTGTGTTGTTTGGAAAAGTGTATGATGAATGCTTTTAATACCTCATTTACTGAAATAATAATAATTTATCTGGGTGTATATAACTTGTTTTATGAGGTTCTGAGGAAAGGACGTTTTCCAGCGTGTTGTAGATAAAGAACAGGCTGAACAAAACCAGCCAGTACATAACAAACATAACTAAAAGAATAGAGGTCCTTAATAAACTGCTGAGTCAAAACAAAACAGAGTCCTATGATTATATATGGCACATATATAAAAGTAATGGCAATAGTACTTATTAGAATGAGATAAAATGCTTTTCTTTTTATGTGGCTTTCCTCCTCTCTCTCTCCTGGTCCTGACTGCTTCAGAGCTCTGAGAACCGCCACAAGACAAAACAACTGGATGCAGAGGAAGAGAAGGAACTGCAGTGAGAAGAACCATGTATGTGCTGTAGTTTTGTGCAACATTAAAATTAACATGCAGATTAAACAGGATCCAATAGTGATTATCCAGGCCGCAGTACAGCAGATGACTCTATATCTGAGAGGTTTGTACTTCAGAAAGGTTACAGGATGAACCACTGCAAGGTAACGCTCAACACAGATCAGACACTGAAACAGAGGACGACCGGTGATGCCTAGACCTTCTAGTAAATTTGAAACTATCTTGAGACGTGAAAAACAAATTGCCATTGCATCAACGAAACAAAATAGACAGTTACCAATCTCACAAACTGAGAGATTGAGGTTGAAGAATGCTGATGCAACTCCACTTCCTGGTCCTGTGACGATGAGCCATATAACATAGAAGTGTGTAGGAAGACCAAATAGCAAACTGATGCTATTCAGACAAATATCCAGTTTTCCAAAGGACTGAGTTGTGGAGTTTGTAGAATCACTTGAGGTGAAGTTCATTGTCGAGTTACTCATCTCTGTGTTGATCTTCTCAGCTCATAAATATGGCAACTAAGTTCAACAGGAAGATTTTTTTCGTCCTTTAAATGTAAAGGTTTTTAAACAGTATGCAATTCCATGCAAAATGTAATTCAAAATATCTTATACTACAGGTCAATTGAGTACAGGCCTTTAATACTCCACTGTGAGTCGTTGTGCTCTAACACCTAAATAACCAAAAAAAAAAAAAAACACAAAACAAAAACAGTCCAATATTACATAATGTAAGAATATGAAATGATTCTGTTCATTCAAATAAACCATTTTATAATTTCACATTTTACATAGACATTATAATCAGTCATATTTCCCTTAAATGGCTTTTTAAATTGTAAAATAAATAATAAATAAATAAATCTGTTTGACGAAATAACCCTGTTTATTTATATGCTCATAAACCTATAAATATCTAACAATCTCAACATAAGCTGAATATTATTGATCAAGAAATTAATCAAAACTTTATCACCTGAAGAGTGAATGTCCAGTTTCTTTGGGTGTATAAATTTCAGTGCTGTGTTTTATAGACTGTCATTAGACTATATGTGCATGACTTCATCAGATACACTTCACATAAACATCAGGTTATGCAAATATTTATGAAAAAGACATTACATGTATAAACAGGAATAAAAAAAATGCATTTAGCTGCAACCTTGTTTGAAGTTAATACATTTTTTAATAATAAAATAAATTGCTAAATTAAATAATTAAATAATAAAACAGTTAATCAGATGGGTGAATTAATTAATTAATAAATTAATATTTAATGTTGGAACTTCAGCTAATTGTGCCACAAGAAATGTAACGTGTCTAATTTTTAAACACTTAAAGCTACATTTTTTTAATTCACATTAAAACTATATTTTTCATCATCTTATGTGATTTAATGCTAGGAATATAAGCACAAGACTAAGAAAATGTTGATATGATTTTGTATTTAATAGACCCATTCCTGTATTTGGATATAAATAGAAAATTGTGCTCTATAACAATTTTTTTCCCATATTTTTTTTAATTATTTATTTCAACTGATACCATACAATGAAACTTATCTTCACATGACATCTGTTCACCAAACAACATTTAAACATTTATCAACTTTAATAGGCTCACAAAAACAAAACACTTTTTTTTTTTTGTTTGTTTGTTGTAGGCTAAAGACACAAGTCATTTGAACAGCTTTCATAATCTTAAAACCTGCCTGCACAGGTGCAACACATTTAACAGCTGCTATGCAAATGTATAAACTTTTGTCAAATGTACAGTATACACTTGCATTGAAAGATTTGTCTCATATGCTATTAATAAAAACAGCCAAGTATTTACTCTTTTAGCCATGTACAGAAAATATTATGAGTTGTTAATCAGCTTAAATACCATATTTAGGATGTGCTGGTGACATTAACACAAATATAATAAAATTTGTTTAAAAAAAAAACAAAAAAAAAACATTTGATTTACAAACAACAGTGTACATTAGCCTAAATATTAATATTTCAAAGCTGTTACGAAAGTTTTTATAGCATGTTTTCTTATGTACTTTTTACTTTTTTTTTTTATTTCCCATGCTCTTAAACAATGCATTTCTAAGAATATACAGTTCAGACCAAAAGTTTGGACACACCTTCTCATTCAAGGAGTTTTCTTTATGTTCATGACTATGAAAATTGTAGAGTCACACTGAAGGCATCAAGGGCTATTTGACCAAGAAGGAGAGTGATGGGGTGCTGCGCCAGATGACCTGGCCTCCACAGTCACCGGACCTGAACCCAATCCAGATGGTTTAGGGGTGAGCTGGACCGCAGACAGAAGGCAAAAGGACCAACAAGTGCTAAGCATCTCTCGGGGAACTCCTTCAAGACTGTTGGAAGACCATTTCAGGTGACTACCTCTTGAAGCTCATCAAGAGAAAGCCAAGAGTGTGCAAAGCAGTAATCAAAGCAAAAGGTGGCTACTTTGAAGAACCTACAATATGACATATTTTCAGTTGTTTCACACTTTTTTGTTATGTATATAATTCCATATATAATTCCACATGTGTTAATTCCTAGTTTTGATGCCTTCAGCGTGAATCAACAATTTCCATAGTCATGAAAATAAAGAAAACTCTTTGAATGAGAAGGTGTGCCCAAACTTTTGGTCTGTACTGTAGTTTCAGGGGAAAATGTAATACGATATAATTTGTGTATTAACTTCAAGTCTCTTGTTAATGCTGGGTGCATTAACTTCTGGCTCCAAAGAGGTCAGGTCACTGTTTAATAGAAACTAATCAACAGCATTATGTAAAATATTATAAAAGATATCTTTGTGATCTGCTTAAAAAGTGCTGAGATTTGCAAAGCATCTGATTTCATCAAAAGGCTTTTTAGGTTCTGTCCCATTTTGACAGAACAGACTAAAAGGGACACATTCCTTTCAAGCGCACAATGCAAGATGTAAAATGCTGCATGATACTTAACTCTGAAAAACACACAATATCAGGTTTACACGGAATGCTCAAAATGTGTGCATTTTAGTAAAAAAAATTATTAACCAGTAATAAAGTTATGGTTTTAAATCCACCAAAGGCATTGATTGCATGTGTGCAGAAGATCAGTATTTATCTTCTTTTATTGGATTAAAGTTGCTGCTCTATATCTCCCAATTTGTGAGAGATGTCAGGGACTTGTTGAGTATACCCGAATAGTAGCTTTTAGATTAAGCACTGCGCAAAGATTTTTGTATGGAAATGGATTGAGATGGCATGAAACTGTAAACAAGTCACAGGTTTAACATATTTTTATGATTCAATTTTGCAGGCGTGGCACATTTTGAAAGTATCCAAGAGATCCTGGTGCTCTACCTGCTATGTGGATCTTTGAAGAGCCATTCTTTTATAATGATTCCCTGCTAGCCTGCGCTCAGCACTGAGAGGTGCTGATTGTACAAAGTTAGGCCATCTTTTAAATGATGTGCATTGATCACTTTGAAATAGATGACAAAGCTAACGGACTTAAGGTTTAATACTGAAGCGGACAGAACGATTACTCTTTATAAGGTATTAATGGGCCATTGATTAAGTTTTATTGGACAACTACAAACTAGAAACCACCACTCATACATCTGTAAACACACTAAAAATAAATATATGTAACTCAAGGGTTAAACCCCAAGTATGATCTAAACCTTTTAATTTCACTTTAAAATAAATGTCATTTTAAAAACAGATCACAAGAAAACATGACAATTTAGTTAAGTAAACTTTTAAATTAATTACTTTTAGAGTAATTATGACCGATATAAAGCAGGAACAGTAAAAATAATGCATTCACAAACAGTCTTAGTACATTTTATATTTTTAGAATGTAGGAAATTATAAAATGCGTATGACAAGATATATGTTTTAATGTTTTTTAATGTGAAAGAGTAAAATATTTACACAGGAATCACAATATGAATCACATTATCGGTGCATTTCTTCTGTCTCGCATATTAAAAGTTAATTTGCATTTGATTCAGTAACTTAATCTAGTAACATATCACAACTGCTAAATGTATATTGAACATGAGAGTTTTCCTCTTTCTTTCTCTCTCCTGATCCTGACTGCTTCAGAGCTCTGAGAGCAACTGAATGATGAGGACTAATATCATCTGCATAAATGTGTGCCACATATGTCTTTATTGCGAGAGTATCGTAAGCATGCAACACATACAGGATCCATGTATACTGATCCAGGTCACAACGCAGCAGATGACTCTATATCTGAAAGGTTTGTACTTCAGAAAGGTTACAGGATGAACCACTGCCAGGTAACGCTCAACACAGATCAGACACTGAAACAGAGGACGACCAGTGATGCAAAGTCCTATTAAAACATTATTATCAAAACTTGAGAAACTTGCAAACCAAATTGACAGTAGAAGGACCAAACAGTTCTGAAACTGAGAGATTGACGTTAAAGAACTATTGCAACTCCTGACATAGAAGTGTATAAGAAGACCAAACAAGAGATTGATGCTGTACACTCTGATTTACAGAAATAATGGTTGTGATCAATAAGTAATATTTAGTAACTGAAGTTAAATATTACAATTGCAGATATTTGATAATCAATAATTTACTACAATTCATTGACTTCATCTAGTAATATCACAACTGCAAATTTAATGAGGCACAAAGGAGAGTTTTCCAGTGCGGTGCAGATAAAGAAGAGGCTGAACAAAACCAGCCAGAATAAAACAAGTCACGCCAGTGAGCCAGACTGCTGGAGAAGAATCAGCAGTCACAATGATAAATAATCCTATGATTACAAATGGGAAAAATAGGATGAACATGGTCACTGTGGTTATTAGAATAAGAAAAAGTGCCCTTCTTTTTATGGGGTTGTCCACCTCTCTTTTTCTCCCTCTCTCTCCTGGTCCTGACTGCTTCAGAGCTCTGAAAACAGCCACGAGACAAAACAACTGGATGGAAATGACAAGTGTAAGCTCCACTGTCAAGAACAGCGCATGTGCATGATGGTTTTTTGAGGCTACATTGTACATGCAGACCAAACAGGAGCCAATATTAATTATCCATGCAGCAGTGCAGCAGAAGACTCTATATCTGAGAGGTTTGTACTTCAGAAAGGTTACAGGATGAACCACTGCCAGATAACGCTCAACACACATCAGACACTGAAACAGAGGGCGACCGGTGAATGTAAACCCTGCTAAAAACTGATCTAAAAATTCAAGACATGAAAACCACCTTGACAGTATAAAGAACAAACTATTCAGACAGATACCGATCTCACAAACAGAGAGATTGAGGTTGAAGAACTCTAATGCAACTCCACTTCTTGATCCAACGATGAGCCATATAACATAGCAGTGTGTAGGAAAACTAAACAAATTGATGCTGTACACAAAGATTTCCAGATTGACTATAAGCTCCCAGGACTGAATTTTGTAGTGTGTAGATGTTTCAGGTGTGGTGAGGTTCACTGTAGAGTTATTCATCTCCTCTGTGTTTGTCTCCTCAGCAGCTCACAAAGCATAATAGCTCATGTAACCTCAATCTATGGAAAAAGAAAAGTAGAAATGATATTTAAATGGCTGCTAAATATAGTATCTGTATATTCAGTATAGTATATTTTTGAATCATATTTCCCTTGAATGGATTTTATTCAAATTTAGCATAACATCTTAAAAGGTTAAAAAGTATTAGTATATACTGTAGCATCTTCCTTAAAAGTCAAAAAGCCAATATGAGTTATTGCCTGTCTATATTAAGTGGTAGAGAAATTAGACAATATTGCTATTAACAGCTCTGTTAACATAGCGCTGCACTGCTGAGAAAATGTGATAAACAGAGCACATAACTATAAAATCTACAAAATATGGTTCTGAACAAATAGTACAGTATTAGTTACTATACTGTATTTATTATAAAGTAGCTATACATTTAAATCAGAATTATTATTGTATATCTTATTTCTGTTGAGTGAATTTCAATTCATTTGTTTCTTATTTTCAATTAAATAAAAGAGAGCAGTTTTAATTTACTCAACAAAGCATAAAAACTTGCCCGCAATCCCTTGAACATTGTTAGATAGAAAAATGTCAGTTGCGTATTAATGGGGGTAGAAATTGAAATAGGTTTAAAGATAAGTGTTAAGAAGTTGATCACCTGAAGAGTGAATGTCCAGTCTCTCTGGGAGTACAGAAATCTCTGTGCTGTGTTTTGTAGACCGACTTCACAGCTGTAACAAGAGTATATGTGCATGATTTCATCTGTGACACGTCACATGCATTAAGAATTAGATATGTAAATATTTAAGATACAAAAAAATAAAAATAATATATCAGCTGACCCTTATTGTCTGACACAGGCTTGGGTTGTTTTACATTACATTTTATTTAAAAGCTTTTTGCATGTATTTTCTATACATAGTTTCCAGGAAATAAAATTTGTAGGAGGAAAAATGATCACCTTTAGTCTTTAGAAAAATATCACTGAAACAAACAAGCACAGGTGGCACTCATTCAACACACGTGATATGCAAATTGTAAAACAGTGCATTTAAAAATGACAGAGGAAAATAATACTTAAACATCTGTTTTATGACAACATGTCATGTTGCTGCAATAATCTCTGTGGCACCTATTCAAATGGAAAATGTGAAACTGGGACATTGATGATGGATAAACAATCTACAAACTATAGCACCCACTATCTGACACAGACACACAGAATAAAGTTAATCTTTATGCAAAAAGAACTATCAAATGAACAACTATAAGCCAACTAATATTTTTGAGCCACTTTAAACTGAAAGACACTGAATCTATATCTACATTATCTATATTTTAAAATAACAGTTGAAAATATTATGGCAAACGGAGACAGGGGAGTTTTCCTGTACGGTGCAGATAAAGAACAGGGTTCACCAAACCAGCCACTATATAACAAATAAAAGCAATTAACCAAAGTGGATGCAAGAACTCATTTATCACAATTGTTAAGAATCCAATTATTATATACGGGCCATATATGATAGCCATGCTTACAGTAGTTACTAGAATAAGATAAAACGCTCTTCTCTTCAAGTGATTTTCCTCCCCTCTCTCTCTCGCTCTCTCTCCTGGTCCTGACTGCTTCAGAGCTCTGAGAACAGCCACGAGACAAAACAACTGGATGGAGAAGAAGATGAGGAACTGCATGGACAAGATCCATATACATGCGATGTTGTTTGAGACTGTAGTAAACAAGCACCAGAAGCAGGAGCCAATAATAATAATCCAGGCAGCAGCGCAGCAGATGACTCTATATCTGAGAGGTTTGTACTTCAGGAAGGTTACAGGATGAACCACTGCCAGATAACGCTCAACACAAATCAGACACTGAAACAGAGGGCGACCGGTGATGGAAAGTCCCAAAAAAAATAGTTTCAGTGTTGAGAGATGTAAAAACAAATATGATAATGCATATAAAAAATAGTTTAGACAGATGCCAATCTCACAAGCAGAGAGATTAAGGATGAAGAACTCCGGTGCAACTCCATTTGCGGTTCGTGTGATGATGAGCCATATAATATAGGACTGTGAAGGAAGACCAAACAGGAAACCTATGCTGTACACACAAATGTTCAGACCGTCCAGTATCCCAATAGACTGAGTTGTGGAATTTGTAGATGCTTCAGGTGTGGTGAAGTTCACCATAGGGTTACTCATCTCCGCTGTGTTTGACTTCTTAATTCAGCAGCTCACAAGTTAACCTGAAGGCTATACGCTCTTAAAGCTTCCACTGTAGAACAAAAATATACCATCACAATGTATAAAACAATGAACACACTGCAGCAATTTCACAGTAATCCAGTTAAAGAATCCAGTAAAGTCGAGGCGGAAGCAAGATGGTGGAAATGATGTTTGTTTAAAACAAGAGAAAGTGAATTAAGATAAGAGACATGAATGCCATCTCGGTTTGGGATAGCTCAACTGGATGAGTGGTCTCCAGTCTGAAATACTGGAAAACTATGGGTGATAGTAATTATTCATAAACATCTGATCAGATGACAATACTGACCAATCAGTATTCCAAAAAAATGCCATTCAGTACATACACATGCCTGATATTTTACAACATTTCCTGTTTAAACCGACTTTAGGATTTTATTCAATAGCATTTAATCAATGACTTCTGTAAAAGAAAAAAAGAAAAAAAAATCTCAATAGCTAAACCATTAATCTTTTTAATAGATGAAGAATTCAAATTATACCATTATCAGTTATTTATACTTGCTGTGGATAAATAGAAAAAAATCTAATAAAAAAGAAGAGTTTATCACCTGAAGAGTGAATGTCCAGTCAATCTGAATTTATATAGGCCTGATTCTCTGTGCTGTGCTTTGCAGACTGACTTTACAGCTGTCCCGAGAATATGATGTCATCTGCTACGTCACATACTGTCAACTTAGACATGTAAATATTTAAGATACAAAAAAAAACTTTAGCTACTTATCACCTGGCCCTTTATGTCTGACTCAGCTTGGTTGTTGCACATTACATTCTATTTGAAAGCTTTTCCAATGTTCCAATGCAACTGTGAAAATGAATGGTACTCGGTACTCCTAAACCAGCACAGGTGTCACTCATTCAACACCTGGTATGCAAATTTTAAATAGTGTTAAATTATAAAACTGCTTTAAATATGACAGAAGAAAACAATACTTAAAACATATATGTTATGATAGGATGTCAAGTTTTTGCAATAACCACTGTGGCCACCATTAATATGAAAAGGAGACACTGAGTCATTGATGATGTGTTTTAGTGGAAAAACAATCTTTAACCTCTTAGCCTGCACCCCGACGGCCTCCTCCTGAAAGCCACCCAATTTGCACGTGTCAGTGTTTATGAATAGATTAAATGAAACGGGACAAATTGAATCTTGACAAACTATGAATCATTATAAAGATCTAAACCTCAAGCATCAACGAAAGATCGCTGTTTTTCAATGGAAAGCTTACAAAGACTGTATTTGTTACATTTGTGTGAGCAGTACACATACAAACATGAACATTAGAAACGCTGTACATACCAGATCCGTCGTAATAACGAGTCATAAACACATCCACAGCTGTAAATCCCGGTTTAGTTAGAAAGGTAAGGGTCCGCTGAACGACATCTCATGAAGCACGTTTAGTCCAACGAACCAATAACGTTGTAATATGGATCATAATTCCTTTGTTTACGTTCCAGTTCTTCAGCGACAGAATTGTTTGTGTCCGTTATGGAATAACTCACGGTCGGAAACTACTTCTTGGTAGTTAAAAAAAAAAAACGGCATGGTTTTGCAGCATACAGTGTCACAGCAGAATGAGCATTAAAATACAATAAGAATAATTTGAGTAAGAAAAATAAGAATTATAAGAAAAATAAAAAAAGACCTAACTTTGTTTGCCAATTACAGAAAATCCTGAGATTGCTAGAAATGCAGCATTTACAATGAATTGCGATGCAAATTAGTGTTGAAGTAGGAAACTGTTAAAATTATAAGTTAGCGCGTTTCGTTGTATGCATGTGTTGTGATGATTTGCAGCACGTTTCGTTGTATGCATGTGTTGTGAAGGATTTGCAGCGCGTTTCGTTGTATGCATGTGTTGTGAGGATTTGCAGTGTGTTTCGTTGTATGCATGTGTTGTGATGATTTGCAGCGCGTTTCTTTGTATGCATGTGTTGTGAGGATTTGCAGCGCGTTTCTTTGTATGCATGTGTTGTGAGGATTTGCCGCGCGTTTCTTTGTATGCATGTGTTGTGAGGATTTGCAGCGCGTTTCGTTGTATGCATGTGTTGTGAAGGATTTGCAGCGCGTTTCGTTGTATGCATGTGTTGTGAGGATTTGCAGCGCGTTTCGTTGTATGCATGTGTTGTGAGGATTTGCAGCGCGTTTCTTTGTATGCATGTGTTGTGAGGATTTGCAGCGCGTTTCGGTTTATGCATGTGTTGTGAAGGATTTGCAGCGCGTTTCGTTGTATGCATGTGTTGTGAAGGATTTACAGCACGTTTCGTTATATGCATGTGTTGTGAAGGATTTACAGCGAGTTTCGTTGTATGCATGTGTTGTGAGGATTTGCAGCGCGTTTCGTTGTATGCATGTGTTGTGAAGGATTTGCAGCGCGTTTCTTTGTATGCATGTGTTGTGAGGATTTGCAGCGCGTTTCTTTGTATGCATGTGTTGTGAGGATTTGCCGCGCGTTTCTTTGTATGCATGTGTTGTGAGGATTTGCAGCGCGTTTCGTTGTATGCATGTGTTGTGAGGATTTGCAGCGCGTTTCGTTGTATGCATGTGTTGTGAAGGATTTGCAGCGCGTTTCGTTGTATGCATGTGTTGTGAAGGATTTACAGCACGTTTCGTTATATGCATGTGTTGTGAGGATTTGCAGCGCGTTTCGTTGTATGCATGTGTTGTGAAGGATTTGCAGCGCGTTTCTTTGTATGCATGTGTTGTGAGGATTTGCAGCGCGTTTCTTTGTATGCATGTGTTGTGAGGATTTGCCGCGCGTTTCTTTGTATGCATGTGTTGTGAGGATTTGCAGCGCGTTTCGTTGTATGCATGTGTTGTGAAGGATTTGCAGCGCGTTTCGTTGTATGCATGTGTTGTGAGGATTTGCAGCGCGTTTCGTTGTATGCATGTGTTGTGAGGATTTGCAGCGCGTTTCTTTGTATGCATGTGTTGTGAGGATTTGCAGCGCGTTTCGGTTTATGCATGTGTTGTGAAGGATTTGCAGCGCGTTTCGTTGTATGCATGTGTTGTGAAGGATTTACAGCACGTTTCGTTATATGCATGTGTTGTGAAGGATTTACAGCGAGTTTCGTTGTATGCATGTGTTGTGAGGATTTGCAGTGCGTTTCGTTATATGCATGTGTTGTGAAGGATTTACAGCGCGTTTCGTTGTATGCATGTGTTGTGAAGGATTTGCAGTGCGTTTCGTTGTATGCATGTGTTGTGAAGGATTTACAGCGCGTTTCGTTGTATGCATGTGTTGTGAAGGATTTACAGCGCGTTTCGTTGTATGCATGTGTTGTGAGGATTTGCAGCGCGTTTCGTTGTATGCATGTGTTGTGAAGGATTTGCAGTGCGTTTCGTTGTATGCATGTGTTGTGAGGATTTGCAGTGCGTTTCGTTATATGCATGTGTTGTGAAGGATTTACAGCGCGTTTCGTTGTATGCATGTGTTGTGAAGGATTTGCAGTGCGTTTCGTTGTATGCATGTGTTGTGAAGGATTTACAGCGCGTTTCGTTGTATGCATGTGTTGTGAGGATTTGCAGTGCGTTTCGTTGTATGCATGTGTTCTGAGGATTTGCAGCGCGTTTCGTTGTATGCATGTGTTCTGAGGATTTGCAGCACTTGTGTTGTCAAAATGATGAAGATATATATTTTTTATAAAAGTTTTTTCAATTTGCATGTGTTTTCTTAAATTGCAGCGCTATCTCGGCCACTGTAGTAACTCCCTCAACAGTGTTTGGTTGTCTCACTTCGAGGAATGAGTGAACTAATTCATTTTCACTGCTTGAATTTGCAGTATATTGTGTCTGGCTTCCAGTCCTCTTCCAGTTACTGTATATATATATATATCTGTTCAAAACAGCTCATTTATATATATATATATATATATATATATATATATATATATATATATATATATATATATATATATATATATATATATATGTATGTAAAGAAACTTAAATGTAACACACATGCTAACAATTGTTAGCTTGGTAATTTACTAAATATTGACTTGAAATATAGATAAAAGCTCCATTAGAGATTTATATTGTGCGTTTTGTTGGAGACAAACAGGATAAAAGAAGATGGACATTTTTAAATTGTTAATCAAATCCTGTGTCTGCTGTGACACATTTAAAAAAACTCCTGCAGAACTTGTACAAAGTTGCCTGAAAAATCTAAAATAGAAACTGGTGACACAAATGACTTTATGATACATGATAAATACTTTTTTTTTTTTTTTAAACACACGAATCATTGCTAATACATAAACTAAATTGGTGTGTGGCACAGATTTTTTAAATATTATCACACTTTCCATCAACTTAGGGGAGGATTTTTTTTTTATGCACATTTTTATAGACACAAATACAACATTTTCACAATGTGTAAAGCAGGAAAATATATCTGATCTTAGATATCTAGCTCAAGAACAGCTTATTTTTTATTTTTAAATTATTAAGCACAAAAAGAACCATAAAACCACAAAATTTGCTGATGGGAACATGCTGACAAGATTTTAATTGTTTTCAATAGTGAGATGTGTTATGGTGGTTTGAAGAAAGGCAGTTTCCCAACTCGCCAGAGATAAATAAGAGCAGGTACGAAACTACCCAGCACAAAACAATACAAGCTAAAGGAGCTCACTTCGTCAACTTCTTTTTGGAGCAGAATATAGAGAAATCTTGAGATAGTAAAAGGAACAGCTATGATTAGCGTAGTCAGAGTCAATATTACAATGATCTTAAATGCCCTTCTCTTTACTGGATTTTCCTCCCCTCTCTCTCTCGCTCTCTCTCCTGGTCCTGACTGCTTCAGAGCTCTGAGAACAGCCACAAGACAAAACAACTGGATGGAGATGAAGAGGAGAAACTGCAGGAATGCAATCCACATAAAAAGTTTTGCTGATGATGCTAAAATGAACAGGCAGAAAAAACAGAATCCAAGACCTATTGTCCAGATCACAGTGCAGCAGATGACTCTATATCTGAGAGGTTTGTACTTCAGAAAGGTTACAGGATGAACCACTGCCAGGTAACGCTCAACACAAATCAGACACTGAAACAGAGGACGGGTAGTGATGATATTTCCTGTTAAAAACCTCAGTACAATCAAGAGCACCGACTCGCGTAGACTTTGTATGACCAAATTAATCAAATAAAGCAAAGTGAACACAGAGAAAATGATCTCACAAACAGAGATATTGAGGTTGAAGAACTCTGATTCAACTCCGTTTCCCGTTCCTGTGATGATGAGCCATATAACATAGCAGTGCGTAGGAAGACCGAACAGAAAACTGAAGGTCAACACACAAACCGTGAGAGCGGCCATTGGTGCGTTTCCAGATGCTGTGAGGTTCGTTGATGGGAACACCGCACATGTCGGATCCTCAGAAGAGCAGTTCATGGCTGGACTTCTCTCTAAACACAAAGTCTTTTAATTAGTTTCTGTGTAGAAATGTTCATTAATATGTATTTTTCACACACAGTCGCACAGATAGAGAGATTTATAGATTTTTGTGCAGTCTGTTCAATTCCAAATAATGGTAACAAGCCTAGAAACTGTTAAATGAAAATGATCTCTGATATGACAAGAAAAAATGGGTCCATATTCTGTTAAGATTTGTAATATGTAATATGACTGAAAACAAATCAATTGAACACGGCATTGGTTTCACAATTTTAAGAGTTTACTGTAAAATTTAAAAACACTTCAATAAAGGCATTTTAAGAGGATCTTATTACCTTGAAAAGCCAATTTCCAACCGTTCTCCAGAAATCAAGTCAGGCGGATTGTGACTTCTTACATTTTAACTTCTTAAATATGAAAAATATACATATTACTATGAAAACATCAGCTTGTGAATATTCCTGTTGGAAGCACCGTGTTGTGAAGTAGGCTACTATCTCTGTTGTACACAGATGGTCATTCATATCTCATATGTACTCAACACAGTCATTCAGTCCTCCATGCAAATGTACAGAAACCGGTTAAAAAGTCAGATGACATTTTCTCTGTTCTTCAATACGGAACTCTGGACTTTATAATCTGCCTCTAATTCAATACACCTGCTCATCTGATTTATATAAGAATTTATTGATTTTCTTGTTTCTGTTGAAGCAAAAGATGATTTTTGGAACATTCTCAAATCACACTTGACAACATGATCATCTTGTTTTACACCAACAATATAGAGCAAAAGCAGACTAAGAAAATACTAAGAACAATTTTTTTTAAAAATAAATAAATAAATTGTTCAAATGGAAGGGTCTACAAGTGTGCATGTGGCGTATGCATCTCTGTGCTTGCTCAACTGGGCCTTGTACATGTTAATTGCAATCACTACCTCGGGGAAAAAAACTTCTTGAATATTCTGTCTTCAGAAAACCATATACTAATAAATGGCAAATATATGACAAGTGTCTATATAAACATAAAAGTTCAAATCATCCTCTAAATCGATTTCAGGATAAATCAGTACACCTGTTTCATTGTCAAAACAGAGACAAAAAAAATTAATAAATTATATTTAAATAATGTGTTTTCCACCAGTATTAGCCCACAGGTGGATGTCTAGAGTGCAAAAATCACTTGTCACATAACACACCGGAGATGCAAATAGTATGTGTCAGAATAAACATTTGAATCCAAGAATGCACTTGGAACATTTTATTTTTAAGACATGGATCATGGTTAAAATGGATGGCGGAGAATAAAATTATTAAAGTTTTTCTTCTTTTTATGTTTCTCAGAAAACGACAATGAAAATTGCACATTAAGCATTGGAACTAACAAAGGTTATTACAGTGAATTAAAACCAGTCAAAGGGACTGTACTTCAATAGAAATAAAATGTAGAAATAAAATCAAGCAGTTGAAACAGTAGCCATTTTTCATTTTCATTTAGTTAAAAAAAAAAAAAAAAAAAAAAAAAACGTAACCAATAGACCATAGTTTGATCAACTTTATAGGCGATTTTCTCATTTACATTAGTAGAGGTTTTCTTTTTTCTTTTTTTGCACCCTCAGATTCCAGATTTTCAAACAGTTCCATCTTGGCCAAATACCATATCTTAACAAGCCATACATCAAAGGAAATCCTATTTATTCAGCTTTCAGATGATATATAAATGTAGTTGTTGTTGGTTTGCTGCTGGTTGGATTGGTTAGGAGTTTCTGCAGCCTCTAATTTAAATAACTAGTATATTATACGTTTCTGAGGAAAACAAATGGAAGGAGAAAATCCAAGCAATTGTATCATAATCATAACAATTGACAACTGTACATGCTGATGCTTAACAGTCAAAAACAAACAAAAAAAGTTAATAGGCAATGTCTGTTAAACCTAGGAAACCAGAGTGCATCCAAATAAATCAATTAACTGACATAAAAAAAAAAAACCCTCACTAACAGTAATGTCCAAAACCACAATGATTAGGGAAAGCTATAAAGGCATAATATTCTTTTATTTACAAATTGCAAATTGTCCAGAATGTAACAGCTTTAAAACATATCAACAGATTTCATGAGATAAATATCACACTAAATATAACACTTTAAATTTAGCTTTAATTTCTAAAAGATTTACAAAGCAAATACTGTCTCGTATTCTGTCAAGGCAACATTTCCAGCATCATTTCATTTCAAATGCACAAGAATGATTATGTACCACAAAAAAATATGAATTCATTTCTTATTTGATCCGTAATCTTTAAGGAATCTATAAAAACGGTTCTTTACCAAAAAACGATAAATTATAAAATATATGTTTTTAAAGAAGTAGCAGCCAATGGTCAAGAATGTAAGCCATAAGAATACACAAAATTCTGCAAGGATTGTACGCGTCACTGACGTCCAAAACGTCTTAAGACAAATGTGTTCCGACGAGGTCAAAGGCCCTGATCGGATAATGTAGAAACTGCTTCTGACGTGGGGATGACTGGAGCCTGTCAGGAGAGCAGAAAGGCTTTATCCTGAGAGTTTCTCTTCCGCCTGCAGACATCTCAGCACATACAAGATGACCTGGTAGCAGAAAATGTATTGTTCCTGGAGAAGAAAAACAGCAAATGTTACACACACAAAAACTGCAGAATTCATTTAAAAGCATCATTCAATATGAAGTGGTCACCTCTGTCTGCACCATGCCCTGCCTCTGGAGTCTCATAGTCCGCACCACATCTGATATATCAAACTAAGTGGAGAACATATGAATGTTACATATAACTTCCACAATCGCATTAGCTAATAATGTATGTGTTATATCATATATATCATCATTTTTAAGCAAGTGTCATATATACGTTTATTCTTTGAACAGTTTTATATTTGTAATGTTTTGTTAACTGTTCAAAGAATAACCTTATATATGACACTTCAATCTGCATCTTTGCATGAAACATTACAAATAAAAAATTCAAGTTAACGTTTCAAAGTATGAACTTACATCTGCATCTTTGCTGATGAGGCCAAGAACCACATCTATGCAGATCAGCGTCCCCGATCGGCCAATCCCTGCACTGCAGTGGGTGATGATGGGCCCTGATTGGTGGATGTGTCTCATGTAGGAAATGAATGTCAGGAGCTGTTCTGGTTGAGTCGGGGTTCCATGATCAGGCCAGCCTGTGTAGTTCAGATGAGTGACTCTCTGGATCTCATTAGTCTGCAGGAGGAAGATGTTCATGCAGATTTAAACATCTCTGCGTGTAAGCGTATTGATAAAGATATTACCATATTTTCCAGAGTATAAATCACACTTTTTTCATAGTTTGGCTCGTCCTGCGACTTATAGTCAGGTGCGATTTATTTATCAAAATTAATTTGACATGAACAAAGAGAAAACATTACCATCTGTAGCCACGAGAGGGCGCTCTATGCTGCTCAGTTCTCCTGTAGTCTAGAGCTGAAGATCTTTGCCCGAACCCGAATTTATATCATCTTATTCGGGCTCGGGCCGGGCTCGGGCTTGTGCTCCGGTTTGCGAGGTAAACGAGCGGTCATGTGATGTGTTTCGATTAGCGCGAGAAAGATGCGAAAATGAATGCTGAGCAGGTGTAATGGAGGCTTGCCTCTGGTGATTACGTTTTGGTTGCACCAGCAGGAACCAGCAACTAAAGCAAACTCTGAGCAAGGTGTGGAAAAGTTTTGACCATGTCTATAATGAGAATAATGAGTGAATAATGACACACCATCAGTGAGTGCAGGAACGCGCTGAAGACATCTACAGTGGATTCAATCATTTTCCTCCACAAAAACATGTAGACCTAGCCTAATTTCTGTGAGTAAAGGTTTTTCAAATGATAACTAAATATTAATTGAGTCTTAAATGCATAATGTTGACAGAGTATTTACGCTAATGTTGGCATTATTCTTTTATAAAATAAAGCAAATCCAGCGGAGCCTTTATCTTAATTTCGTTATTGCCAAATACCCATCTTAATTTAATTTTTTTTTAATGACTCGTTTTTATTGGTGCGTTGGTCTATTTGTAGGTTAAATGAGCCCATATGTCTAGAATGCTGAGATGTTATGATGTCACAGAGTACTTATTTTATTTCTTTATTCCAACTTCCAAGTGGTCTAGTCTACGTTAGTTATGAGTAAATTATGTTAAAACATGAATTAATTACTCATTGTTGATAAAAGGCAAAAGAGCTGTGTGCGTGCGCACATTTGAATAATGTCGGGCTGTAAACGGGTTCGGGCTTTAAAAAAGCTGTCAATCAAAATTTACTTGTCGGGCTCGGGCCGAAACCTGTCGGGCTCGGGTCCTGTCGGGCCTAACTTTTAAGGCCCGATTACAGCTCTACTGTAGTCTACACTGAAGACATAGAGCGCCCTCTCGTGGCTGTAGACGGTAATGTTTTCTTTTGGTTCTTGGTTCTAAATAAATGCGACTTCTAATCCAGTGCGACTTATGTTTTTTTTTTTTCATGACATATTTTTGGACTGATGTGTCTTATACTTAAGTGCGACTTATAGTCCGAAAAATTCGGTAATCTATACACAAGGTGCCTCTCACCTGGATATCTTTGACTTCTATGAGGCGGATGACGAAGTTGTCCAGGTGCTGATCTTTGACCAGTGTGATCTGCAGCCGGTCGCTCACCATCTCGGGCGAGCGGGGCGTATCGGGCCAGTACCTCTGACATTTCACCTTCCCCCCCTCCACTTCCTGTGTCATCATGGCGATCACGTTGGACTTCTGCTCCCAAACCATCTGCCAGAAGTCCCCCAGCGTGGTGGGCAGTGGCCCCTGGCACGCGATGTACAGGAAGTTCTCGTCTTTCACAGGCATCTTGATGAAGTTGGCATTGATGTAGCCACCATCCTTCCCCAGCATGACCCTGGTTGTGTCGACTGAATCAAGACAGCATTAATAGTCAAGTCACCGTCATTTCTGTAGCGCTTTATACAATATAGATTGTCAAGGCAGCTTCACAGAAATAAACTGGAAAATAGCTGAAATCAATTATGGAAATGAATCAATAAAAAAGTTCAGAGAAACATGTTTTGTTCAGACATCAATGTTCTTCCTAACTCACATGGAACAATGTTCTTGTATCTGTTTTTCTTCTTGTTCTCTTTGGTTTGACCAATCAGACAGTCATCCAAGGGACGCAAATTCTGCAGGTTCTTTGAAAGAAAACAATATGCGTATTAAAATGTATTTTTTATATCCATATTATCTTTAAAGGCTATATTCATGCAAAAAATAAATAAATAAATAAAAAGGTTGGGATCAGCAATATTATTTAAATGTTCTTCAAATAAGTCTCTAATGCTCGTCAAGGCTGCATTTATTTGATCAAAAATGCTGTAAAAAAACTGATATTGTTAAATATTATAATTTAATTGTAATATTTAAAATGTAATTTATTCCTGTGATGCAAAGCTGAATTTTCAGCATCATTACTTCTTCAATCTTCAGCGTCTCATGATTCTTCAGAAATCATTTTAATATGTTGATCTGCTGCTCGAGAAACATTTATTATTCTTTTCAAAGAAACTAGTTTAATATTATGAAGAATCTTTTTTTTCAGAATTCTTTGATGAATAGAAAACTCAGAAGAACATTTGAAATGGGAATCTCTTGTAACATAAATAAATTACTTTACTGTCACTTCTGATCAATGTAAGTGAAGTATTTAAAAAAAAAAAATGTATATAGTATTAAACGTGCACAAATATGCACTAAATAATTTAAGGGGGTTTTATAATTTCTTGTGACTAAAGAAACTGCTCCAAGATCAAAGAACAGACTTTATCGATACATATATAGTACCTCAAACTCTTGCAGAGGAACTTTCTGTTCCAGCAGGCCTCTCATCATAAGAACGATAGTGTTGAGGTTAGCAGATGTATAATGACCATCGGGAACCACTTTAACCAGCGGCAGAGACGTCAACTCTTCCTCCGTGACAATAGGTCCATCTGAGAAACAGAGAGACAAAATAACAAGAACAACATTTACAAGGAGACAAACAGATTCAAAGAACAAGATCTGGGCTTCACAACCCATTCGTACAAGAAGAAAACGGTCCATTTCTCTATGAGAAACAGAGAGGCTTCAACAGCAGACTGACCTTCAGTAAATTTAGAGTTGATGTTCTCTATCGGCAGCTCATCACTGCCCCATGTGATCTCATCCTCATCCAGCTGACCTGACGATGACCGCAGGGCACTAAGAAGAGAGGGAGATCTGATCACAACAAAGCTGCTACATTTAACCCTCGTGTTGACAGACAGGAATATGAACTGAATTTATTTTCTAATCTCTAAGTTTAAAATCTAATCTGAACAAAAACATACAAGCTGCAGATGTGAAATTACTTGAAGAGTTTTCCCTCACCTGTCCTTCAGTGGAACGTCAACAGTTTCTTCCTTCCACTCAGCCTTCCGAGACGTCTGAAGACAGAACAACATCGCATTTAGTTCACACAAGCAATACAATCACCTCCAGGTCCACTGTTATCAGATGTGTCTGCTGTAAAACTGATTACAGACGGCTGTACCTCTGGGGAGTCTTCTGGCAGAGACGAGCCGTCACAGTCTGTGTCCTCTGATAGGTCCCCACTTCTTTCTGTTCCCTTCCCTTTCTCTAGAGAGCCAGTGTCATAGTCTAGAACACACACACACACACACACACAGTCATGATCATGTAAATACTCCACTTTCACATCCGCAGATGACATTCAAATGAGACATCTGCCAGGATGATGTGTCATGTGGGGTTATTATAGGTAACTTAAACCATAAAAAAAACATGGTTACACTTTATTTTACAGTATTTGTACTTACAGCGTACTTAACCAAGAAGGTACTACTAGTATGAGGTAACTACATTAGTTAAGCTGAGGTTTAGGGTAGGTTCAGGGTTAGTGTCTGGTTATTACCCTGACATTATAATATATACACACGGAACAGAACTATAAAATAAAGAGCTACCAAAAACATTTTCATGAAATTACTTTAACTTTACTTGAAATAAAATAAAAATTAAGAGAAATTACTAAAATATACTAAAAATAAAATAGCAAATATTATTTACCTTAAAATAAAAATATTTGCTAAATTAAAATATAATAAAACTAAAATTAATAGAAACATAAAAAAACATTGATAACACACAAAAAATACAAAATACATTGAATGTTTTATTGTATTAACATTGAATAAATGTATATTAAAAATGTAATGCACCAAAACATTACAGTTAAAAATAATCATAATAAGTTAAATGTTTTATCAATACATGATAGAATTAACCTAAACTAAACTAAAACATTTTAATAAAACCTATAATAGTCTCTTAGTGATACTAAACCCGGACTGGTCATGTGATCTTTACTGTACCTATAGGAGGGAGGGGAGGGGGGCTGCTCTTGCTGTGCTCTGATGCCGTCTGGATTTTTGTCTTCACACCACTGTCCTCACTCACATCTGAAACAGAGTCTTGTAAGTCTTTCTTTGTAAATTAATTTAGTAAAATGACTTTATGCAATAAAAAAAAAGAATTATATTATACGTTTTGAGACAAATAATAACAATTATTTAAAATAAATGTTATGTTTTCTATTTATAATTTAAATAACTTATTTTTATTCAATATTTTTTTTAAAGTATAACAATTGAATTAATAATTTAATACAGAACATTATTTAAATATTTTATTTTAAAATATACATATATTTAGTAGAACGTGAATTTTATATCTACTAAAATACTTTTAATTTATATTTTGATATAATATTTGTATAATATATATTTATATGTTTTTATCTTATACAATAAAAATATGAATTAGCATGATATTGTACCGTTGTTGCCATTCACACCGTTGGACTTGAGAGGCAGAAAGCCCAGGTACGTGTTGGGCATTTGGTCAGGTGAACGGGAGACGATGAGGTGCACCAAGCCTTTAGCTTTACGGATGGTGGAGACGGCTTTAGAGTGAGACACGCCGATCATCAGATCCTCGTTCACCTGCACATAACCACAACCACAGAATTAGCTTTCACAACTTCAATATTGCATTATTCCAAAAACCCTTCTTACTGACCTTCAGTAAACGATCGCCAACTTGTAAAGTTCCTGCGGTGTCTGCAGTGCCTCCAGGGGTGATGGACTTCACAAAAATACCCCTCTCTCCACCAATCACAGAAAAGCCCAGGCCCCCTGCTGGCGGCTTCTCCAACTGCAACTTCACAATCTGCTCCTGTAAACACGCAAGACCAGAAAAGAGTGAAATAAAGAAGGCTGAACATGAATGAGATGAGGAAAAATTGACAATGAAATCCCATTAGCAATTACAATCGATTCAAAGACAGAAGAAGCCTCAAGCTGCGGTGTTTCCTAAAAATCGATTTGACTTCCTCTCACCCGTTCCTCTTTTAACTAACAGACTGCAGAAACATGACCTGTCTGTGTGACCTGCCACAGTTTAAATTTCAGAGCCTTTGTGTCCCGTCTCACTCACCACAGATTAGCAGCAACCATACTAAAATATCAAGCCTGAGAGCTTTCTGTTTCTGAAGTCGCTGCGTTTAGTGAGAAAATATTTAGCCAGAGCAGCACCGATCAATATTAGCTAATAGTTTACCAGAAGTTCTACAGGTCCTTACCTCAGCGGGACAGATACCAGAGAGGGCCTCCAATTCTTCAGGATCATTGCTATGGAGATAACCTATGATACAAAGAGAGAAATGAGGCCCACAGTGTGTATATCACTCCGCTTACAGCCAGAAGAGTAACAGCGCTGCTAACCAGAGCATCAGAATGCCATCAAATCACAAGAAATGTCAACAACTGATACCATTTACTAAAGCAGTAAGCACTGGATCACACCTTAGAGTCATTTTTCCATAGTTAAAGGGTGACCTTAGCTATATAGTTAATATAATATACAACAACTAGCTTAGCACTTCCTGTTTTAAACTGTAAATGACCAATGAGAATTCAGTATGCCAATATGCAAGCAAGAAAGCAACTCAGAATTCAGCGTGCAAATATTATGATGACATCTTCGCTGATGGTTACATTATACCAAGATTACATCAGTGTAAGTCATGTGAAACATTAGATTTATTACATTTATTTACATTAGAGTACAGAACAGTGATGACATTTTGATAAAAATGTGCACTACTAGTTTATACACTCACCGTTCATACTCTGTGAGACTTTAGGACTGACGTTATTGTTTAGTAATGAAATCTGCTCCTCACCCGGAAAAACAGGCTTCCCATCCCTACAGAAACATAGTTAGATATTGGCATCCGTCCAGAAGTGTCACACACATCACACAAGTATCTTCCCCTCATCTGCTGGAACTCACCTGGTGGCTTTGAGACTGAGATCCCTCAGTGACAGCTGCAGGAGTCTGCGGCTCTCGCTCAGGGTCAGATCCTGCGTCGGAGCGCCGTTGATGTAATGTATGATATCCAAGTGTCTCAAGCTGCCTTCCACAGAGGCTACGGATCCTGGGATGATGTCCTTTACGTACAGCACGCCCAACCCACTGTCACTTCCTCCATCGAGAACAAGCCCTGCAAGAGACGCCCAGAAAACAAACACTTAGCTGCGCTAACCCTAACGCCACCTTCTGTTTTTCTTTCTTTTGCTTTTTTGCCAGCAGGCTGAAACCTGACACCCTTATCTGGCGTGTTGTCTAACCCCATGAGCTCATTTTTCCAGTGAAACGCAGGTGGGCTTTGTTTACTCTGATGGATATCTGTGTTTGTGTGTGACCCGGTTAAGCCCCTTTGACCTCTGATAGTCAGATAACACTAATGCACCACACAAATCGGTCGAACGCTGCAGAATCCACTCGCCCAGCAGGATTCTGGGTATTTCTGAGAATGACCGAAGGCATTTAGTGGTAAAGAGGATTGGTTACAATATACGCTGGTGTTTCCATTACCTAAGGACTCATCGTGGCACTGAAACGTGATGTCGGGGAGGAGGTGGGCCTCTATTGGTGGTCTGGGAGGTTCCAGGATGCGACCGACCACGAGGTCCACGACTTTGGGGGCGGCACGCACCAGGTTGACCACCTCTGTGTGATTCATGCCAGACACATCTGTGTTGTTCACCTATAAACAGAGGTAGATGAGTGAAAATGCATTGCAATGTGTGAAATTCAATTAAAATGTGCAGCTTTTAGTCAACATGCTAGTTTTATATGTTAAAATACATATCAACAGGAAAATGGACTGATAAAAGTATTGATAAGTGTCAAATATTTGTCAAATACAATGCTCTCTAAAATCACAAGGTCCCTCCCATTAATACTACCTGCCGAGGTTATTACAGTAAACTAAAAACCATTTAAAAATATCATTATTTGAAACAAAATCAATGTTTAACTGAAATAAAATTAAAACAAAAATTAAAAACATTGAAAGACTGAATTATTAAACTAAAATATTAGATTTTTACATTTAGTTTAACTTAAAAAACTATAATAAAAAATACTAGACAAAATTATTAATTTAATTAATAAAAATGTAACCAGAATTAACATGAAATATATATAAAAAATATTTCAAATATATAATAACATATGTCAATGCTAATCTCAATACTAAAATAACACTGCTACCTGCCTATGACCATCATTTAATAAAAAAATATTAATTGTTTTTTTTAAATAAATGAATATTTTAATTTGACAAGAAACCATTAAACTGAAAAAAGTGCCAGTAAAGGGATTTTTAATGTTACAAAATATTTCTATTTCAAATGAATGTTCTTCAAACTAGAAAAACAGATATCAATCATAATAATATTTCTGAATTTTACTGTTCTTACAGAATTTTTGATCAAATAAATGCAGCATTGGGGAGCACAAGAGATTACTTAAAAGCCTAAAATCCTACCAACCCCAAATTTTTATTAGTAGTGGAAGTTGAAATTTAAAAAGACAATTAAGATTAATAATAATTAAATATAAAAAATAATCACAATAGTTATATATATATATATATATATATATATATGTGTGTGTGTATGCACGTATATATATAAATGAATAAATAGGGCTTTCCTTAACTAGCTATATTCAGTTCTGCATCGTAGACTTATTGGTGATGCTGTACCATTATCATGCGATCCCCTGGACGCAGTCGGCCGTCTCCTTTAGCAGGGTCCTGGATAATGTCATGGATGTAGCAATTACTGTCGTTCCCTTTGGTGAGAGTGAAACCTAAACTTCCTTTATCAGACTTCACCAGAGAAACCTTCAGCTCCACCTCCTAAAACGAGAAACATTCCGGTCTTTATCATAGCAGCGCAGAGCTTCAAGACACGCAAGACATTCAACTAGAAACAGCCAAAATAAGATCAGTTGGATTAAATATCACACAGGAATCAGGCTTTTGTCAAGCTACCGGTCACTCACAGGGATGAACTCTTCCTCCTGGCCGTGATCGGGCAGAATGAGGTTAACCGGGTTTGGCAGCGGTGGAGGAAGAGGGTCTGGACTGGGGCTCAGGATCCCAATCTCACGCAGGGCTGGAGAGGATGACATATGAACCGCAGAGCTGTCCAAATCACTGGAGGACACAGACAGGACATGGAACATAATTAATTAACATGCATTCTGTCACATAGATTGAGAAAATGTGAGGTGCTCCATATAAAAGAAGGAAAGAGATACAATTCTGAATATAAATAAATAAATAAATAAAACCTAATAATTGAAATAAAATGCTTTGATTGATATTTAAACTAAAAACAAAATAACCAAAAAATATTAATAAAATGTGCCAAAAAATTGTTAAATATTTTTTTAAAATGCTTTATGAGATTAATGCGTACTGAAACTAAAATGCTAAATGAAAAAAAAAAACTGACGTCAAAACAAATATTCAAAAGAAAATAGGAAAGAAAGAAAATGAAGAAATTTAATTAATTAAAATAATGTTAAAGTTAAAGATAAAAGAAAAAATTATAAAATGCTTGAAGATAAACACTGAAATGAAAAAAAAAAAAAATATGAAAATTGTTTTTACAGACTAATAAGTTAATACAACATATCGACCTGTTTCTGTCATTTGATTATTTTATTTTAATTCTGCTCTGAAAAAATGAATAAGTCAAAGCAAACTTCAGTCAAAAGAAGCCAGATCACTATCACAACACTGCATTCAGCAGTGCAAACAAGAACTTCACTGCTGCTGGCTGTCATGTTGTCTGACACAGTCACATGATCCCAGAGGAGAGAATTAGTGCCGTCACACCTGAACTCTGTAACCCAGGCCCAATTACATAAAACAACCAAGTCACCTTATGCAAGAACTGCGTTCTTCTTAAAGACTTGTTTACGATGACAAAACCAAGTTATTAGAGGATCTTACATGCAAACACATATTAACAAAAAAAATTATTATGCTTAAAGAATACAGTTCTGACCTTCTGCTGACATCCGGTCTAGACATGGACTGTCTGGGTGAGTAATAAGCTGATCGTATGGTGTCGTCCATGTCGGCCTCGTATGGGAGTCTTTCCATGGGGGTCTGGTAGACACTCCGGTCCCAGGCTTGACTGGCCTGCTCCAGATTGGCAGGGCTGAAGGCCTCCTCCATCTCATCGTTGTCTGTGCTGTCGCTGTAACTGTCCCTGCGACTGGGCGACTTCACCATCAGCCTCTCCAGAGCCTCTTCCACAGGACCCACCGCCCGAGGGCGCTCCGCCTGAGGTGGGGAGCTCATCTTGGCATCAGGTTGGGGCTTGGGACGGGGTTCCTTTCGTGGAGAGGGTATGGGTGTCTGTGGAAGGACAATTTTAGATTTTATTTTAAAGATGTGAAATATCCCAAAACAGGTAGGCTGTTAATTTAAAAACTTTGGTGGACCACTGGAGAGCTACAGAGATATCAAAAAGTTTATTTAATAAAATTAAAAAAAATATATAAAATAAAAATTGCATTAAATATATTATGAAACATAAATACTAAAATAGAATAAAAAAAAAAAAAAACTAACACTACATACTAATAAGAAAAAAATACTCAAATAAATAGATACAAATAATAATAAAATGTAATGAAACTCCATAAACAAAACAAAATAAGACTCAAAATACAAGTACAGAAAATAGATCTCTAAATTCACTACAACTCTAGATAAAAGATAAATCTCAAAAACACAAAACTAAATAAAGTAAAATGCTCAAAATTAAATTAAATTAAAATTAAAAACAACAATAACCCTAAATACTAATTTAAATAAATAAGTAAAACACTAAAAATAAAGCAAGAGGAAATACACAAAGTTAATTAAGACTCCAAATAAAAGAAAAAAAGCTAAATAAACCAATATTAAGAATAAACAAAAAGCAAGAAATAAAACTATATTCTAAAAAAAAATTGGAGAAAATAAAAGTATAAAAAAAAAAAAAAAAACTCAATTGAATAAAAAATAAAATACTCAAAATAAGACTCAAAATACAACAAAACCCTAACCATAAATAAAACAAAACACTACTTAAAAAAAAATGTAAATAAAGACCCAAAATAAATAGTCAAACAAGTCTCAAAATAATCTGTCTTTTGTGGTGGCACTTCTTTTATCATGGGATGTGAGTAGCTGTAATTTGCATTAGGTCTTTACCTGATATAACTGAGTGAAAACCAAGCAGAATATTATGCTTACTTTAATGGCAGAGTCCATCTCAGGTAAGACCCCTGGTGCAGGTCTACACAAGTGAAGGGTCACCTCCTGTCCTGTGCCCCTCAGAGCAGAGATCACCTCCTGACAACACACCATAAAACAAAAGACATTTTAATAATACTATTTACTTTGTTTTATGTAGTAAAGAAAGGGTTAACGCACATGTTGTGACAGTCCTTTGAGGGACGTCTGATTGACACGTAGAATGACGTCGCCCACTTCGATGCGTCCACTCTCAGCTGCTGGCTGCCCTGGAAACAGCTTCTTGACCCGGACCATGCTGGAGCCCACAGACTCTCCGGGAACGTTCTCCTCACGGCTGAAGCTGAAGCCCAGACCAGACGTGTTCTTCAGCAAACCCACCTCAAATGTGTTATCTACAGGGGGTAAACAAAGAAAGAGCACACAATTTACTCTTCCATAGTTCAAAATCAGCTCACATGTTTAACCTCTAGCACATTTTCATACGTTCATCAACAAGCGTGTCGATCTCACACCTGGAGTAATGAAGTTGTATTCTGCTTTCTTGGGAGGTGGTGGTGGCGGCTCCTCTGCGGCTGCGTTCTGAGGTTCAGAAGTGCCTTGTGGGGTCAGAGGGGCATGGATACTGTCTTTTGGGGGCTGACCTTTCTCCATCAAAAGATGCACCACCTAGACAGTGGGAATTATTTTAAAAAGCTCTCAGAGCAGCAGAGTCCTCTAGGGGGCGCAGTGCAGAGTTCTCACCTGTCCCGTGTCTCTCAGCAGCTCTACTGCCTGCTTGTGAGTCGCTCCTTCAAGACTCTTCCCGTTCACAGCCACCACACGATCACCTGAATGACACAATCAACACTCATTACATTACTGTCATTTTAAAACTGTGAATCGGTTGAAGAAAAACTACAGTTATTTTACGAAAAATTTATTATTATTATTATTATTATTAAGTAATTTATATATTACACTATATTATATTACAACTACTTGTCCTACGTAGCGTTGTGGGATATTAATATTGCATTTTTATATTGCATAAAATATTGCAATATTTTTTTTTTAAATAAATGATAAGTGCTGTCAAACGATTAATTGCGATCAAATGCATCCAAAATAAAAGTTTATCTTTACATAATATATATATGTGTGTACTGTGTATATTTACTATGCATATATAAATACAAACACATGCATAAATATATTTAAGAAAAATGTTATTTATATTTATTACATATATTTACATATATTTATTGCATACACATATACATATACATACATACACACACACACACACATATATATATACATATACACATTTACATATATATATATATATATATATATATATATATATATATATATATATATATATATATATATATATATATATATATATATATATATATATATATATATATTATTGCATGTGTGTGTATTTATATATACATAATAAATATACACAGTAAACAATATGCAAACAAACCAAAAATTATTTTGGCTGTGATAAAGTGCAATTTAATTAAATTAAATTTCAACTGACTGTAAAAATACAATATTAATATTAATACAATTATAGTTATTGAATATTATTACATTCAAACTTGATTGTAATACCATATATTGGACATCTTATGCATATATTACTAATAATAGTCAAAAACCAGAAACTTGAAAACTTAAAATAATAATTATATTATATTATATTATATTATTTTGTAATATTAATATCCTGCCACCCTAAATTGGACATTTTATGCACTTATATTATATTATAATTTAATTTCATTATTTTTAAATAAAAGAAAATATAGCTTATTTTGTAGCAAGTTTTTTTTACTGTATTTTTTTTTTTTACTTTATTATTTCTGTAAAATGTAAAAAATAAAATAAAATGAAAAAATGAAATTTTATATATGAACGGTCTGATTTTTTTTGTATAAAATCTGCACAAATTACATTCAGTACAACAATGATGTATACTCAAAACTGTACAAAGAAATCCTTTCTTTTTACCTTTCTTTATCCTCCCATCCAGCTCAGCTGCTCCTTTAGGAATGACACCTTTGACGTATATCCCTCCATGACTCACTTTTGTGTTTGATCCGCCCTGAGACAGACAAACATGTTAACATACCTGTAAAGAAAGGCATCATGGGAAATAATGCCTGTGCTCAGTGTTTTGAGTCTATGCTTGTATTAAGAAATCAATTGGACATGCTCATAACAGAATTTCTAGATTACGAGTGAACCATTTTCAAATGATGATGATTGAACTAGATTGAACCATCCAATAAAATCAGCAACACCCATCCTTATAATCATAAAGCAAACCACTTGATTTCTTCAGATGATGATTAATGCGTTTCATTGCAGTATTCTGAAATACTGAATTGAAAAAAATTTTTGATCATAAATCTCAAAAAAGATCACGGTAAAATCACACCGCAGACAAGCGAATGCAAATCCATGCAGGCATTGGTGCTTCTCTGTTATGAACACAATACAACAGTAAATGAGGCATGTCTGTGTTTTGGCATTTTGCTCTACCTACTGTGTTTCGGTTTTACCGTTAGTGAGGGAGCCAATTCAAATGCCTGTAAAAATCTGCATGCAAAGAGCCAAGTCTACTTTCCCAAAACTGAAGACAAGCGAGGAGCTTCAGAAAGGAGCGAGGGCTATGGGCACAAAAACAACACACACACACACACGCACACAAACACACACGCACACAAAAAGTAAGTCAAAGGAGAAAAAAGAGAGCGGAAACCTTTCCGAACAGTACCGTGACACTAATGCCCAGACTGCTGTCTATTTTGGACAGCTCAACGTCAAATAGATCTCCAGGCTGGAGGCTATTGACTTCTGGGCTACTAGCACTTAAAGTCTCCGTGACGGTGTTGGGAGAAACCCCCTGTAAACAGAGAAGAGCTGGGTAAATACAAGGCCGTGCACAGCCATACACATGCAAGGGTCAAGGGGTCAGAGGTTAATGGTGCTGGCATGCAAACTGCATTGCATTTACATTCAGAAATGCAACTGGGCAGAAAGGGAGCAAAGGACGGTCACAAGCAGTTAGAATGATATTTTCACTGATACTTGACATTTGTAGGACTCTGAAGTTTATGTATTGAACCTAAACGCTGATATTAGGTCTAAGAAATGTGGAACTGATAAATATAAAATTCAATATGAGATACACCATGTACTAACCAGGAATTTTTGATCTACACAGACTTTATGGCAATTAATATCAGTCACTCGGCTGTGATGTTTAGCACTGCCCATACTGAAGTTTCATTGGTCCAACACCATTCCTATGTGGTTTCTATGGTGTCTTTTTAATTAATACTTGTTTTCAGCAAGGGTGCATTGAATGTATCAAAAGTGACTGTAAAAGGCAATTGTGTAAAAAAAATAAAAATAATTATAATTATATTTCAAATAAATGCTGTTCTTTTGAGCTTAAAGAGTCCTGGAAAAAATGTATCCCAGTTTCCACAGAAATATTAAGCAGCACAACGGTTTTCAACATTGACAATAATAATACATGTTTCTCGTGCAGCAGATAACTAAATTATTCTCTTCATCTCATGGCATGTGGGGAACTCCATGGAGGGATGGAATGAGCAAGGGAGACCTGTCCTATTATTCCAACAAAAATCAATTTAATATTTTCTGTGAAGATTAAAAAGCACACAGCTCAAAGTTCATATCAAACAGATGCTGACTAGAAACTCAAAACCCAGCGGTAAGAGTCAAAGTTCATTTAAATCACTACTACAGAGGCTGATTCTACCTTTTTACTCTTATGTTTCTCTTGGCTACTTGAGTATGTGTCTTCATCCATGTCCGAATCCCCTCTGTCGGAGTATTCCGGCTCTTTAGGAATGTCTGGCACTTTGGATTTTCTGGTTTTAGGGGGTAAAGCTGGTGGTGTAGCTTCAACAGAGGGTTTACTTTCAGTGGGGATGAACTGTGCTGGTGCAGGACCCTCGGTGGGAGCGATGCGATGGAATCCATTGAGATTTGTTTGCAGGAGGCCGGCGCTCTCTGTCCTGGACTCCTGCGAGCTGACGCTCCCCTGTCCAATGGACTGAGGAGGAGACGTTTTGCTGGAGGCAGCAGGAGGAGGGCTGGGGGAGCGAGTATGATCTTCAGAGGAAGAGTCGATGTCAACTTCCTGATTTTGTGTGGCTGATTTGTAGTGATGGAGTCCTGAAGGAGAGTCTAAGAGAGACAAAACAGGCTTGTTTATTGTATAGTCATGTAGATAACACAGAAAAGTGTATTCTGGTGAAATAGCACTACATTGCCTGTGGCTGTTTTGGAAGAACTATATACACAAAGTCAATATATTATTTCCAATACCCGGAAACAGTCTCTCTTTAGGTTGCAAGACCACCAGTGTGACATCATCAGGGGTGTTCTGCAGAATCTCCACCACAGTGTCATGTGACAGGCTCTCCAGACTGACATCATTCACACTCAACAGCCTGTCACCTTCAGGAAACGCAAAAGTGTGGTGTTAGCAACCTATTACTGAACAAAATAAAACATTTAAAGCGTCATACAACATATTATAATTAAACTAAAACTACCCACCCCCTCACCCCAAATAAAAAAAAAATACTTCTTTTATTTGAGCTAGTTACCAAGGTAGCATTAATCCTTCTTATTTAGTTTAACTTGATGTAATAAAATAACTAAACTAAATAATAAAAATGAATAAATTATATTAACATATAAAAAAATATATTTAATTATAAAATAATTACATTAAAATGAAAACAGAAAAAAAAAAATAATAAAAACTATAATAATATCTCAATTATACTAACAATGTTCTGGAATTATTCAAAATGTTCAGTTTAAAACATACATGTGTTCCTGTAGTTCAATTGGTAGAGCACTACGCTATCAAGCGTAAGGTTGGGGGTTCAATTCCCCGGGAACACATGATATTTATAGCCTGAATGCACTGTAAGTCGCTTTGGACAAAAGCGTCTGCTAAATGCATAAATGTAATATTTAATTTTAATTTAATTTTACAGAAATTATTTAAAAGCACTGTATAATCATCCAATACGTTTTGTAATCATTCAAAGAGTCCTGGAACCAGTATAAAGTGTTCTAAGAATTTTTGGATCTTTTTGGAATTGTTCATATGTTTATGTGTAATTATTCCGTAAATTAGATTTTTAAGGATTCTAAAATCATTTTAAATGATTCCACAGATATTTAAAGTATTACAAACAATATTTACTTGGAGGGAAAACATTTTGTTTTGATTATTTTTTTTCTGTGTATTCTGTGAACATCTCCACTACAGCTGATGACACTTTCAATCTCAAAATATAAACAACTACATAAAAATGAAGCAGGAAGGGTGAAAGCAGCACTCTTGTCTTCACTCTCACACCTGGTTTCAGACAGCCGTTGATATCTGCTGGTCCACCTGGTGTGATGGAGCTGATGATGGTGCTGAAGTCCTGAAGGGGTCCAGAAGTCTCTCCACCCACGACCTGAAAGCCTGACAGCAACACAAACCACACACTTCACTCTACTGTCTCTTGCTAAAAAACAAGGCACATGTCCAAAGAGTCAATGATGTTATACTGAAACTGAATATATATACTAAATGTATTTCTCTTATCAGTGATGGACAACCTCTTATTCAGACCAAATCCTGATAATATATTTGTGCAGGTCGCCATCTGAGGCCGACGTAAAACAGCACATTCTCTCTCCTGGAGTGGGATTCATTAATCACAGTGTGTGAGCAGTGAGGACTGCCAGACCTCTGCACTTTATCACACTGCACTTTATTCCTGCCAGATTTGTGTGTGTGTTTGTGTGTGTTTGTGTGTGTGTGTTCCGATAATCCAGTCGTTTAACAGCATTTCTGTGTCAGTAGAGTTCCATTCTGACTGGACATGAGCACCCATCTCTGCAGCAGAGGGTTTTGTTACTCACCCAGCCCGTACTTGACATCTTTCTTCAGATTTACGGTCTGTATCTCTCGCTCTGGGGAGGGTAAGGCATGCACTTTCTTCTTCAAGGAGTCTGTGGGTGGGAAAGCGGTCTGGGTTTTAAAACAGTGTTCATTCATACAAACACACTTTGAGAACTTTCAGAAGGTTAATCCATCACAAACAAACAATTAAACATTTAAACTACTTACAAATTTATATTTTCACACACACACACACACACACACACACAAAAAAAACAGCACCACAAAAATAAATAAATAAATAAAAAACCCAACAGACGACAATTAGCTTTCATTTAATTTTAAAAGGGGCCATGTAGTATGTAATTTTTGTAATACATTTAATTTCATATCTTTTTTTATATTTTAGCTTTAGCAGCTTAAACAAATAATTAAATATATAAAAGTGGCATAGACATAGATTTTAATGCCTAATTAAGTTTTTATATTTCTTGCTGTATATATATATATGGGTGTGTGTGTGGGTGTGTATGTATATGGTTTTTAAAAATAATAAAAAATGTTTTTTAATTAGTTTCAGTTAACTAGATTTTTTTGTTGACTACGTTTTTTTCCTATTATTTACTAACTACTATTATTATTATCTGACTCTTTATATACATTTAGTACAGAACACAAATGTAGTCTTTTTTTTATTTCTTTTTTTATATATATATATACAAAACATATGTATCCTTGAAAAATGTTGCATTTTGAATTGATCAGATAAAGAATAGTTAGGAAATGTTATATACATCTGTGATGTAACAAGCTGAAGATCTGGGAAGTGCTAGTGAAAGCAGGCTAGCGCTTGCTCTGTGCATTTATATTTGCATTAAACAAATCAAACACATGCACAGCTCTCCATAAGCTGGGCTAATCTTTCATAACTAGTGTCTTGGTGCTATGAGACGGCATTATGTTCGGCCCAGCTCTGATGTGCTGTACTAACATCTGTGGCCAGCAGCTCAAGGATGAGGAAGATTAGCCCACAACACAGCCGTATATCAGAGCTAAAAAAAAAATAACCCACACAGCTTAGCGAAGCAGAATGCGTCTGAGCCAGAGAAAGACGCCAATGAAACTTGAGCCAAGTGTCCGCACGAGAGAGCAGTGCTTATGAAAAGATGTTCTCCATGCCATGTAAAACACCAGAGAAGACATAGCAATCCGGAGCATGTTGGATTTGGCAAGTTCTCGTAAGACTTTGGGTTCCTGAGCTCTGATTAAGCGGAGGTCAGAGTCACTGCGAGGTAAACTACCGTTATTGACATTAAAAACAGGCCTGTTTTTCTTCACGTAAAGTTCACTGCATTTCTAGCACATGTTTGTGTTTTAGGGCCAGACCAGGACATGACATTTCCTACCAACATTTAGGACTTGTTAAATTTGACCATTGAAAAGAAACAGATGACAGGCAGAAAAGCACACAGAGCTGTGCTGTGCTGCACAAAGCTAAATGATTATAGAGCGTACCACTGTTTCCTATGGAGGAGGCAGGAGTAGAGGGCGCTCCAGAGCTGTGCATGCTCACACCTGGAGATCAGAAAAATAAATAAAAAAATCAAGTCACTAGACAGACCCAAGGACATCAAAAATGTAATGCATGTATAAAAGGGGAAATTAAGTCTGATATCCTGATGATTCCTTTCTTGTGTTATTTTCAAAAATTAATTAATAATTTTAATACATAATGCATGTTTTTATATGTTTTTAAATACATTAATGCATTCCAAATCTTAGTCAATTTCTTTAATTTGCTTTTTATATTTTACAAAATTGATAGCTTGACTCTGATTGGATAATTAAAATATTATTCGTCCATATTATTTGTAAATATTATTTAATACATTACAGTATTAATAAAGAGATTTTAAAAGAAATTTTTAATTGTTACTGTTTAAAATGAACAGTCAAGTCAATAATAATTAATAAACATAATAAACATTTTATTTAAAAAATATGGAATAATAAAATAAGTATAAAGAATAAATAAAATAATATCATCAATGATTCCTGCATGATCAATGATTTGCATCACAGGAATAATAATAACTGAAATAATATTTCACAATATGAATGTTTTCACTGTATTTTTGCTCAAACAGTGCAGCTTTAGTGAGTATAAGACATATATAAAAACAAACAATGTAACTGTAGTTAATATCACAGTTATTTAATTTAACTATTATTACTATTAACAAATTCTAGTCTTTATTGAAGACTGATGTCTTGATTAGAGCAACAATAATGATTTTATCACGGTTAAAGATAACACAAAACAGTGTTTTCATTTTACATAATGTATTTCCAAGTGAATTTCAACTAGAAATTGATTGAACCATGGCGTTACCTACTGTACTAAAATGAAGAGACTGAAAAGTAAAAGAATTTTATACGTCACCTGAAAAGGTGTGCAGCATAAAGCATGCATGAAGGAAATAAATCGGGTCAATTTAACCATAAAACAATTCTTTAGCATGGTAAAATCACTGTGACACACAGCCGTTCAGTATAATATCAACCGCATCCACTGAAAACCAGCATCAGCTAAACACTGCCAGTGACTTTTAAATTGTATAGAGGCTTGTATTATTCTCTGACATATAGAATGTAGTGATGCATGTACAAGTGCATAAATTCAGACTGTCATCTCTTTATGGCATCTCTCTACAGGCAGAGGAAGATGTTAAGAGGATTCGGGCTGCTGCTCTCTCTGATCTGACAGCGGCTGATGGGATGAAATGGAGAGCTAAAATGAACAGATCAGTGAGGGAACAGAGGGAGAGAGCTGTTCAAAGATAAAACCAAAGAGGCAGTCAGCGGCTGAGACGCACAGACAGAGTCCGCCCACTATCCTGACAGACTATCAGAAGAGAGAGACCACAAAGAAAGAAGTTAGAGAACGTTCAAAAGCAGAAAGACAAGTTCTCTGAGCGTGATGAGGCATGTGCGAGTGGAGATAAGAAAGAAACAGCCGGCCGGTTCTCGCTGTCCTCACCTATGACAAACGCCTGTCCCGTGTCCTCACAGGAGGAAGAGTCGGACTCTTTCTTCAAGCTTTTGGGGCTCCAGCGGGGAATGTCATCGACCGTGCTGCTGAACACACTGATGATGCAGGAGAAATGAAAATGGTCATGAGAATCAGCGCAGAGCGGAATAAATGCAGTTAGTTTCATTTTCTGATCAATCCACAATATTGCTGTGTGAGTGAGGAACTCTGTGACACTACATATTTAGAAGATTAAATTAGAAACTCCATTCATAAAAACATACTTGATTATAATCGGCTAAATCAAGACTTATTGGAATCATTATGGAGTCGAAAGCATTACAGTTATCTTCACAGGAACATAAAAATGTTTGCAAACATCTGCAAACACAGTTTTAAGTGTCACTCTCACATGCACGGCGGCTGTCTGTCTCCCATGAGAGCCCATTAATGCTGTTAGCCCCAGGCAGCTGTGCCAAGCGACAGAGCAACAGAGAAATGCTGAACAGGAGAGCGCGACAGGCGTAAAGACATTAGAACACAAAGTGCAGACGAGCATGAAAGCCAGACGGGTATACAAAAACTAAAAGTAGCAGAGAAGGAGAGTGAGACGAGTATAAAGATGTAAGACAGCAGACTCGATGCCACTGTTTTGAAGAAATAAAACAAACTACAGCAGAAGAGGAGAGTGAGACAGGTGTAAAGACCTACGATACACTACAGGAGTGAGAGAAGTGTAATGAAACCGCAAGACAAACTACAACCAAGCAGGAGAAAAAGACGAGTGTAAAGATTTGATCAGACTAATCACTGCAGGAGAGTGATACAAGTGTGAAGATACTGTACAAATCATCTTCTGAGCGGAAGACTGAGACGCTCTGAAAGATAAGACAAACCGCAGCAGAGCTAGAGAGCAAGGAAAAAAGAGAGTGAGACGGACATAAAGACACTAATAGAAACCTAAAATGGAGATTAAGACAAGAAATAAGACAAACTATATGCATCAGGGAGTGAGACAGTTTTAAAGAAATAAGAGACACCACGTCAGAGCTAGAGTGAGATGGGTGAAAAGAAATTGTAAAAAAAAAAAAAAAAAAAAAAAAAAAAAAAGGGGGGTATAAAGAAAATAGAAATTATCACAAGCAGAAAGTAACAAGACAAACTGTATGGATCAGGAGAGTGAGACGGGGACAAAGACATTGTAAAATACATTTAAACAAGGCTTGGAGAGTGAGACAGCTGTGAAGACATATACGTGACGAGCTACAGAAGAACGAGAAGACAACTGCTGTAAAAAAAAATATACTCTAAAAAAAAAAAACAAGAGCAAGAGAACCATGGCAGAGCTAGAGAGTGAGACTGGTGTAAAGTTTTAGTAAAATGAAAATAATAAATAAATTACTGAGAGTAGGATGTTGGAACAAAGATAGGACAGTGAGAAGGATGTAATGACTGTATAAAACAAACTAAAGGCGAAAGATGAGATGCGAATGTAAAAACTACAAGACAACCAGTGAACGACAAGAATGTCATGTGTTTTAGAAATAAATGTTTGCATGTGTCTCTCACCCTTCCTGCTGTCTGGCGACAGCGATGGAGTCTGTGTCAGAGCTTGCACGTTGGTGTGTTGATGCAAGCACTTGTGAGCGTGTCATGCTGCTCTGTGATTGGCTACTGAAAGGCACCATCCTGTGTTCTGGCGACTCAGGCAGCTGACCCAAGTTATGATGGGAACGACTCTTCATCCTGGGGTTGGAGCTGCTGCTGAACCCTGGATAGGGCGGTTCGGGAGGAACAGAGATCCGACTCGAACTCTTGCTAAGGGACATCTCCGAGTAGGACATCCTCTTGTAGAGTTCAGGGTCAGAGCTGGGGGACAGACTAACCGCACCCATCCCATCAGAGTACTGCAGATTGCTCAGAGGAGAGTTCTCTGCAGGGAAAAAAGACATGGCAAGAAAAGAGCAACGGTTAAAACCAAGAACTTCAGTTTACATGGCATTTGTTGGTTTTACACAACAAAAGAAAGCTCTATATCCCGGCTAATGTTGACACTAAATTGCTTTTTTTTTTTTCAGTTTAATGCCAATTCTTCAAGAGCAGCCTGAGGAGAATGGGCCATTCGGAACACTTCCCAATTTTTTCAAAGCCTCTTATTTCAAATGAGCTTTTCTCGTTTTGTTTAATAACAAGTTAAAAACAAGAGTTTAACTCTTATATTCTGACTTGATGCTCAAGAAACATTTAATAACATTATGTTGATTTTCGCTGAAACTGTTATTTGTTTATGATTCTTTGATGAACAGAAATTTAAAAAAACAACATTTGATTGAAATATAAATATTTTCTAACATTATAAATGTCGTGATTGTAATTTTTAAACACTTTTGATCAAAACTCATCCTTTATGAACAATAGTATTGATTTCTTTAAAACGATTCCAAACCAAAAGTGGCAAATAAAAATATTATTTTTTTTATATGTAAAATAGTGTCCCTGTAGCTCAATTGGTAGAGCATTGCACTATCAAGCGCAAGATTGGGGGTTCGATTCCCCGGGAACACATGACAGGTAAAAATGTATAGCCTGAATGCACTGTAAGTTGCTTAAAGCGTCTGCTAAAGGCATACATTTAATTAAATTTAAAATGAAAAACCTAAAAATCAATGTCTGATTTCTCAGTCACCATTCTGTTTCTTACCCAGTTCCTGCAGTTCTTGGTTGTTCTGTCTGGCTTTCATGTGCAGGTGGAATTTGTACTGGGCCGAGCACAGGTTCAGCAGATACTGGCAGGTCTTCTGACTATCTGTCTGAAACAGATGTTTGATCCCATCCGAAGTGTTCTGCAAGCAAATCTTCTTTTTCTACCATACAGAAACACAAAGACATAAGGGATGTTACTGACACTCCAAATGATTCCATGTGGAAGCACCCTGAAGCTGAACTTCTTTGGTTTTTCTGGGAATCTCCAGCACAGCCGTGTGATTTCCACTAAATGTAAACATGCAAATCTAAACATCTTACCGTGAAAGAGATCTTCTTGGTATCCCTCCAGGGGAACCTCAGCACAGGGGTTCGATTTCCATTAAGGACCTCGAAGATAAGGACACCTTTCGAGTAAATGCCCAGCATGATGCCAGTCAGGGATCTCTTCTCTGGAAGCACACGATGGAAGTGAACTCCATATTCCGGCAGTCTCTGGCACACCTTTACATAACAGAGAAATGACGAGACAGATCTAATCACATGCAGTCTACAACAACAGCTATTAGGAAAGGAAATCAAAATAATTAAAGTCCATTTATTCACAATTATTGACTGCACTTATCTAGGTAAAAAAAGAAACTGATGTATGTGAATGTGTTCAACCAAGTTCCAAGAACAACTTTTAGTCTTGCAACTACACCGATTCAAAAAGCTGTAATCAAGAGTATCTGAGAGAAAACAAACTGCAGCAATCTACGTTTATTCAAGCAAATTATAGAAGTTTGGCCAATCAGGAAGCTCTGCCTTGAATCACATTTGACTGATGCATTTCGTTCCTGACCTTAAGGAACTCTAGTTCAGCCTCCTGCTCTGAAGCGTTGTAGTATGAGCTGTGGAGTTTGGGTAACTCCTCTTTAATGGTGGTCTGATCGAACTTATCCAGAACTGAAGCAGGGAGGTAGTGCTCCGTTCGGAAATATGTCTTTCCGTGAAGCTGACGGAAGAAAGAGGACAAAACATGTGCTGAGATTAGATGATGCTCATGTGGTTAAAATTAACGTTAGATATAGAATTTAAGATTCCTTTTTCACAAAGATCTTTTCATTTTAGATGCAATGCACTTTGGGTAGGAAAATAAAATAAAATGAAATAAAACTAATCCATTTTCAAAAATTCCTCTATTTTTCTGTGGTGGTCTGTACCTCAGTCTGATAGTCCCCAAACTCTGCCTGCAGTGCTAGAGACGCCAAGATCATGGCATTTTCCAGGTCACAGCGTACCCGCTCCTCTAATATATCCTTCCGCAGCTGCAAGTAGTACTGGTGTTTGGTCATTGTGTGTCTATATAAAACAATGTGAATTAATTACTTTGGGTTAACTGAATAATACATACATGTACATAAACATATACATGCTGATATAAATAATTGTTCAAATGTATGGAAGTTTTTTTTTTTTTTTTTTTTTCAACACTTTTTATTCAGGGCACATTAAACTGATTAAATGAAACATTATAGAATTTACATAATCTTTCAAATAAATGTTGTTGTTTGTTTTAGCTTTCCATTAATCAAGGAATGCTGGGAAGAAAAAAAAAAGTTACAGTTTCTAGAGGTAGCAAACCTTTCAACATTAAATTAGCAAATGGTTTTAATTGTAATATTTTACAATATTACGGTTTTGCTATGTTTTTGATCAAATAAATGTAGCCTTGGTAAATATATGACACTCAAAAAAAATATATATATATATAAGACCCCAAACTTTTGAACAATGGTGTGTATATATGCTTCAACAGATTTATTCATATCACTGCACTTTATGTGCAAGAAATACACTACTGTTTTCAATACAAAAGTTTAAATCAAACTTAACACTGAACACCAGCGCATGTTTGGGCATGTGTGAGCAAACATTGCAAACAAAGTCTAAAATGGAGCTATTGTTCAGCTATTCCAAACTATTTCCTTGAAAACATATTTTTGCAACATAATTGAGACCCACTGGTTTACATTTTCTTTGTGGTGGCCAAAAAAGAGGAACACATAACCACATAAAGTCAGTTATAACAAAATGAAAACCGTTGTAAACTGTAGCTACATTTCTGATAGTAAAGATTGCAATGATTTACTGCATTTCATGAAAACATAAGGACTCATAATACAGAATGATATTTTTAGTTTCTGATTATGTTGTCATCTCTTACTGTATCAGATTGACATCATCCTGAAAGAACTTGATACGCAGGAAAAGATTAAAATTGACATCCATCTTCTTTTTCCTTGGATCATCCTTCCAGCCTTCAGGTGCCACCTTTGAAAGTTTGGCATCAGGTTCAATGAAGAAGAACTCGTCATCTAAAAAAAAAAAAAAAAAAAAACGAGGAAAGAGAAAGAAAGATAAACCAGCAGATCATGCTAAAAGAGTTCAATGCAGCATAAGAAACTAAAGCAGCCTTTGGTTTGGGAGGCATGAGTCAGAGGACTTAATGAACCATCTGTGGACACAAATCACCCGTGTCCATTAGAACCGTAACTAGAGGAGTCACACAGGGGCAGCGCGCCAGGAAGAGAACAACAGAGTTATTTATTCTGTTGTATTTACACTATTCATGATCCAATTGCTCTATTTACCTGAACAGGTACCATAACATAAGCTGCAATAAATCAAACTGTTGACATTTCAAATAAATTCCTCCTACATCATTCCAAAGAGAACGTTAACATGGAGTAATAATTCTGCATGGAGCTTAAATAACAAAAAAACACATTTACTTGAGTTTTTTTTATCACACAGAAAGGCACTAAAATACTAATGGGGGCAGAAATGTAGGGAGTGGATTTTCAGCAGTTTTAAAGGAAGATGGGTTATGCACCTTTAAGGTAGGCGAGACTGAAGAGATGGTGCTCGACCAGTCCAATGTGAGCTACGGCCATGTCCAAAACATCCTTACAGACCGCCTTCACATCGCAACACAGCTCCAGCTTCTGCCCGTTCAGTAAGACGACCCCCACCTTCCTCTGACTCTCCTCCACCTTCCCACGCTTGTTCTGCTGAAACACATGCGAAAGCGATAAATGCATACATACTGGATGTACACACAATTACGTAGCAGTATAAAGCAAAGCAGATTAGCTGTTTTACCATTATGGATGAAGGAACGGTTAAAACCACAGTTGGCTCGCTGCTCATCCTCACAAACTCAGGGCCAAACAAATTCTACAAGAACAAAATACATTTTAAAGATCCCACAGAGTACCAAACTTAATTTTATTACGTTAATTTGCTTTTTTATTCGGAAAACATATACATAATTTGTCCAAAGGTCAAACGGAATTATTTTATGTTTGCATAATTTACACTGCAACTTCACTGCAAGGTGACTTATTCAGCTTTGTATCATTCACGTTTAAACATGCTTAAAGTGACCATAATATCAATTGAGCATGGATTACGTAATGTCAGTTCTAGTCTGAATTGTTCAGAACTAAAGTGAATTCAGAAGGACTGGAGTTTATTCACAATGTAATGTGCATTAAGTTAATTAAATCTGAATTACAGTAAATGCACTTCAGGCATATCCTCTCTGGATTCAGTTAAACTGGATTACTTTGTCATTAACAGAGTAATTTGCATAAACTGAATTAAATCTGAATTAAGTTGACCTTGATTCTCTTACTTTACATCAATCATGCAAAACCTGCATAAATAAGCATTTCGTTAAATTAAATTATGCAGTTACTTCATAAAAGTTATAGTGTAAATGACAAAGCTGAATTCAGTTCAATCTGATTTCAGATGATCTGGATTGTATTTTATTTGGATTATTTATAATATAATATACAATATATAAAGTGAACACCGTTAAACTGGACTACTTTATCTTTGGTCAATAACACTAAAACGTGTATAATGTGAATTCAATCTGAATTCAGCTACACTGCATTACTTTAGATTTGCGTGGATGGAGGCCTGCTTCCAAAGGACTGCTGCGAAGGGGCTCAGCCAGGTCCAGTATGGAGGCGCGGGGGTCTTCACCGGGATAGATGGAGGCTCTAGATAGCCGGGCCTGGAGCCTGTGCAACTCTTCCTGACGCTGGATCAGAAGTTCTGTACCTGACAGCTCATCCTGACCCAACTCAAAAAGTCTGGAAACAAGGCGAAACCAGGAAGGTGTTTGTAAGTGTAGTAACTCAGTGCATTTTCACTGCTTAGAAATCAGTTTTATAAATTAAGATCATAAGATGGATATGTGAAAAGGAACCCTAGCAGAATAAGGGTGAAAAGCATTGTGTGTAATGTAAGCACTATTGCATGCCACCCAATCGCAGAGCCAGCTGGTTGATGTGGGTGACCCATGTCGCAGCTCTTTGCCTTGGGCATCCTCAGGGAATCAGTTACTGAACTCGGTCTCAAAACCTGCTCTAAAAAACAGGAACACCTGGCAACCCTCGTCATGACCACATAACTGCCAACATTTACTACAGGGAAGAGCAGTGTGGGTAGTTCAGCTGGTTAACCAGCAGGGGGAGAAGAAGAATCACTGACTCAATGAGAAATACATTAGATGGGAGCTTTTACAGTATTCACACAGATTTTTGCCAAGGAAAATAAGAATTAAATGCAACAAAAGCTGCTGTGAGATCACTGGAAAAGCTGTTAATGGCAGAGAACAAGGGAAAACAGTGGGATATCAAAGTGCAAAGTATCTAACATAAACTGGCCTTACGATTATGACAATAGCAATGACATAATTCAAATGCTCATAAGCGGAACACTGTTGTCATAATCTAAATAACACACATGCAGCCCGTAGGCGCAATGATTTTCATATTAAGATGTTGATATTTATTTCATACTTCCTTTAACCCCACAGAAACCTTTTGACGTTAACATGCAAAGCATTATTTGACTGATTCCTGAGCCTTTCAAATCATGAGAACCACATGTGTTCAAAATAACATTTCTCACAATATTTGTGAAGATTTGTGAACTTTATTGCTTGAACACAGTTCTAACGATCTACATTCTACAAACTACACACTCACACAAACCTTGCACTTCAAAGCAAGAAAAACATATTTACATAACTTTCACCTATGAGGATGTCCCTATATTGAGTTTTTGTGCTGTTTGTATCACTTCTGGGGACAATTTTGTCCCCACAGTAAAACCACACACACACACAGCTGCGGTTCTCGTTACCAGAACTAAACTTGAACAGGATGAGAGGAAATGAATTCAGGAAGGGTTTAGATTATCATTAACTTGGGCTGGGGTCCACAAAAGAGCTCTAGAAGGGGTCAGTACAGACAGGACGTGCATGATTGATCAACACAAAGCAGGAAGCATCAGAGAAAAAGAGAGAATTACCTGTGTCTCTGTGCACTGCTGAGTGAAACGGCATCATGCTCTGACAGGCCGACCTGAGAGCTGTATCGCCTTAAATCCTCCGGCTTCTTAGCTGTTTGTGTACAGAAGAAAGTTGTGAAATTAATGCAAGTATGTGCCCTGCACAGTAATATGCAGATTTAAAAAAAGCATCTTTATGTCTGGATGGTCATCAATGAGTGAATTCAAATGACATCCACCCACATTCATCTTAAGTGTTGAAATGGCCACAGTATTATGAGATGCGATGACTCACACTGCATTCTTAAATGCTGTTAAGGTCTCAGATTAACTTCACATGAAAAAAAAAAAGTACATGTTTTTTTACATACACTAGTAGCTATGGAAGCCTGTTTCCGACACTGAATAAAAAAAAGTTTTTGCAAATTTTTCTCGCAATAGCGAGTTAAAAAGTCATACTGTGAAATATAAACTCAGAATTGTGAGAAATAAAGTCCGAATTGCGTGATATAAACTCGCAATTGCGAAACATGAAGTCGCAATTGCAAGTTGTAAAGTCAATTCGATTTTTTTTTCAATTGTTTATATCTCACAATTCTGACTTTTTTCTCATAATTTTGACTTTTTCTTCGAATTTCGAGTTTGGATCTCGCAATTCTGACCTTATAACAGGCAATTGAGAGTTAAAGTCCCATTTTGAGGGGAGGAAAAAGACTTATATGCTCTCAGATTTGCGAGTTTATATCTCTTTATTCTGACTTTTTAAATCGCAATTGTGAGTCCTGAGAGAAACAAACTTTCTTAAATTTTCCAGAGAAAAAAGTCAGAATTGCGAGATTACCTTTTTTATTTTTTATTCAATGGAAGAAACGGGCTTCCGTAAGTAATATTATTTTTTTATTCATTTTAATTAATGAGTAACAAGTTGACATAGTATAAAAGGGCAATTCAAAAAGTTTTTCGTAGATAAAAACTCAAATATATGTTTGTTTGTTTGTTTTTTTAGAAACAATGCCATCATGCAATCTATAAGAAAAGTAACTGTAATCTGCTTATGTGCACTTTAAAATTGAATATAACCTTATAATAATACATTTTTGGAATCGGATAACGTTATCCAGTAATCAGTTACTATCCAGCACTGAACGCAGAAATACTTTATGCACCTGTTGTATTAAAAACTGATGAGGTCATTAGTACAACCTTGTCTGTAGTCGGGGTCTGATGATGTCACAGAGGGGCTTTCGCTGGAGGAGCTGTAGTCGCTGTGGTATCTTCTGTGAGTATGCAGGGGATCTAAAAATTAATAGTCGCACAAAACAAAACAACAGTCAAGAAATGCAAATTATTGTAAATTCCATTATGTAAGTTAATCTTATATTTTGAGAATATCAGAGACAGCCCTGTTCTCTTCTAAAACATTCATATCACATTTACAGTCTTTTAAAACATGTCCATGGAACAAAACCGCTTTATGTCCCCATGACCCAGTGAATCCTCATACTCTCAGACATGGCCTGTTATTATCATCGTGAGCACAGACCCTGGAAACAGTGTTAGAAATGATTTCCATCATTATGAGCAGCAATGGGAGTTCAACAATGTGCTGAGGGAGTCACTAAAGAGCTTCCAAATATTCTTACAGTATTTAAGCATGTGCGCTTCTGGTGTTAACATGCATACAAATATGTTCAACACATTTTTTACACACTTTTAATGATCTCTAATGAAGGTCTGTGCACAGCATTGACGTTTTAGGCCTTTGTTGGGATTAAAATCAAATCAGCCAATCACACCCGAGTTTACCAAATGACCTGGACGGTAGTACTGGTTTAGAGGTGAGTGAAAAATACTGATTAAGTATTAACAAATATTATAGAATGTATGTGTTTATAAATGTATATTACTAGAAAATGTGCATATATATATATATATATATATATATATATATATATGTATATATATATATATGTATATATATATATATATATATATATATATATATATATATATATATATAAACTAGTTTTAATTCAAATAAAATTTAAAGTATAGTAACATATAATAAAATATACATTTGACTTTTCATTTCTGAAATTTATAGCAATTATCATCGCTATTCATTTTAAATTGTTAGCTTGTTCGATGTATTGATTTGTGTTAGATTGGTCTTAACATTTTCCCTTTAAGAAATACTATAGGTCCCTGTCTGTTTGTTCTCAGTCAAATTATCCTAAGTTTGCATTTCAAGACCAGGCTCAGGTAGGAAACTCTGAATCATTGACTCAGCTTTACTTAGTGATGTAATGTGCATGCACACACACACACACACTCTAAACTTCGACTGAAGCTTGACTGCATCCCCTGCATGTGGTGCGTTTACCTCTGTGCAATATTTGACAAGTCTGTCAGAACCAGAAAATCGAGTCCATGCACTTCAATTACTCAATGCTGCATATTTAGCATTACCAGAATTCCTGAAGGATTTCTCGAGCCAGGAGTTTCGGAAACTTCAACAACAAGAACAATGAAGCTTTCGTCTCATGCTCGACTGACTGCCCTCCTCAGTAAACATTTAGTTCAACCTCGAGTGAAACTTCTAAACAATGACAATTATGTAAAGCAATCAAACAGTTCCACATAAACACACTGGCGCAAATGCAACCCCCTCATCTCTCTCTAAAACACCTTGAAATGTTGAAAGATGTGTAAGCAGTTGGATAAATTTCAGTAAACCAGCTAGGCCACTGACTTAAAGGAAACCACGTGCTCGAGGAAATATAGATGAATAAACAGCATTCTTGACCCGCACCATCACTGTGTGCTTGTGAGGCCCAAAGTGCATCATTTCGTTTTTGCAAAAGGTGAGGATTCAAAAAAATATAGATTTTTTTTTAGAGACTTAAATAAATAAATTTATTTACTTCGTAGATTAGTTTGTTAGTTTTTATACATTTGTACATTACACACAACTCTACATTCATTCATTATTTCATTCATGTATACAAAAAGTAATTCCAGTGGACAATTTTCATTACATTGTATGACGAATTTTTATATTATATTTTTTGTGTTTTCTTTAAGACCGGAATTGCGTCACTTTGGTATGAAATTAAAATAAATGTATAGAACAGAAATGTAAAAAAAAAAAAAAATCTGTCAATGTTCAGATTTGTCATTCATTCAATAAAAAAACTAATAAATAAATCAAATAGATACCTTTTTAATAATGCGTGTCTATTTTTTTATTTATGGTGAAAAAATTCAGTAATTACCATAATTTTATACATTATATTGTAAAATAACTTTTTATTTAACTACAACATATATTGGCCGCCTTTTTAAAACTTGAAAAAAAAATGTAATACAATATCAGAGGTGTGGATGTATAAATGTATCTTTTTTTGTATGCATTCATTTAATTGTTTTTAATTATTTCAATGATACTATATATATATATATATATATATATATATATATATATATATATATATATATATATATATATATATATATATATATATATATATATATATAGACCTGTTCTATACGAAAGGTACCTAAAAATGAACTTGAAAGGTGGGGGGGGGCACCCCCAACAATATAATGGCAGGGGTTAACACTGTTCTCTTATCGGATTCACTCTGCAAACCATGTCTACGGGAGGACCTGGCATCCCTTAGAAGAGGTGTTAAAAACCACTGTACAAAACACAAACCAAGACACACACTAAACTAAACAAAAACAGACACGCACACACATTCTACTTTGACTACAATGGAAAACCCTGCCCAAATGGTGCAGTTATCAGTGGCTGGTGAGAGTTCGGTGGGTTGTGAAGTGAGTCACTGGCACACAAACACCCAGCGTATCATCAGAGCTGCCCATGACAACATCCACCGCACTGGAGGTATGACAGCACGTCTGCTAAAAGCCTCTCAAGGCAAGTTCAGAGCTGTCGAATTAACTTCCTCAAGTGTGCACTTTCCCTCAGCCTGTAATTTATTTTCAATTTTTTGTAGAGAGAAAATTTGCAAAATGGACAGTAAAAAAGGAGGAGTGCATTAGGAAGCAGGACAGTGTGTTCTGCCACAGGCTGCACGCATCACGTCCTGTCATACAAATCAATTTTCTGCCACGTTTCATGCCACTTTGCAGATGTGAGATCATTCCAGAGAGAATGCCTCTGGTTCGACGCCAACCACAAGCTGAACGATAGTGAAGAACGAGATCTGCAACTAATGTGTTATCACTTTGCTGATGGCACGACATAGAGCTCTATGCATTTGCATATGCTCCTGACCATAATTATGGGTCATATTTATCTGGAACGCCTCATTTATAAAAAGAAAATGAGTAAACCGTTTGTAAAATCATTCATTCAAATGTGACAACATATGCAAGAATAGTGTTAAAAAAAAGTTTTACATGGAAATTTGTGCTGCTCAAGTTTCACGAATGGCCTAATGTTGTAATGTTGTGTAATTTAATGTCTGTTCAGCCAAAAAAAAAAAAAAAATGCATTTTCAGAATTCAGAAAATGTACAAAAAAGATCACATTGCAACTGCAAAATCAATGCCAACAAATTAATAAAAATAAAATAGACATGTACATTCACAGTTAAATATCAAATTTAAAGTAAATTTAAAAGAAAGAAATAAAGGAGGAAAGAAAGAAAGAGAGCCCATTTTTGAAAAATAAAATGCAAAATAAAATATCATATGACTTATTAACCTATAAACTTACCTAAAACAAAATCCAATATAATATTCATATATATTGTGCATTTCTAGTGCATTTTAACTGTGACAAAGGTCCATGGTTCTCGAAAGTGGACATGGACACGGTCTACTTTAACTGGACAACACTGCACAAACATCTGCAAATGAAAGGCAGAACAGATGGTTTCCCAATGGATGCTGGCTCCCAACGGTTGGATTTGCAAGCAGTAATTCGGCCATCAGAAGCTCAGAGGATAGGTACATGCAGGTGGACAGGTCATCTTCTGCCAAATCACTTTTCAGGCAGGAAAACACCCACATTTAGGCTTATTCCATTGTCTCTTTCCCCTACTCTCATTTGTCCCGATCCTGCTTGCTCTTCATCATTTCCTCATGTTCCTTGCCTGTTTCCAGTAACTATTTTTCTCCTCTGATCTTGAGGTTCTAGAGGCCCGGAGCAGTTTGGACTCATATACTGGTGATTATTGCAACCGAAAGCCTAATGCTAAATGATTTCAATTTGAAACATAAAAACAAAGGAAGAGAAAAGGAACAAAGGACTAATGGGGTGATTGCAGCCTGATGAGGACAGAATGCACAAAAGGGTTTCAGGAGTGCGGCGGTTTTCATTAGAGCTGAAGGGGTTCGTTCATTAGTCGCTTTGTTTCAGACTGATTTTAAAAGGGAAGGTCAGAGTTTTACAAGCAAAGTAAAAAAAAAAAAAAAAAAATTCATTCTGTCAAGCCAGAGTTGCGTCTCCTCTTGTGTTTTTACTGTATTTTTTTTAAGATCAAACAAAGTCATAAAAGCCTAAGGGCATGTGGTTTTGTAGCAACCCCCCCCCCCCCAACTTCAGACATAATTGTGTTTTAAAAGAACACGCATATAATAATTCATACATACAAACATGGAGCAGATGCCAAACTTCGAATGTTATAAACAGACTGTTATAAACAAATTGTATATATATTTACACACTGTGATGACTTTAGGATGAAAGATGCATACTTAACTAACCATTATTTTTGCAAAAGTTTAAACATAAAAGGTCATTGTACTTTATTTAATGATTTATCTTATGTTTGACTAGAAATTAGAAAGTGCCCAAATATTTGCAGTTCACCCATAAATGAACATTTTGCCATCATTTACTCACCCTAAAGTTGTTCTAAACCTGTATGAGTTCATTTCTTCTACACAAGATAGTTTAAAGAATGTTGGTAACCAAAAAGTTGCTTGTAGCTAGGGATGTGACGAGATCTCGTGGCACAAGATCTCGCGAGATCTGACTGGTTCCGCGAGAATGATATCCTTGCCCTGACCTTTCAAATATATTTGCATTACACTTGTCCTTTCACCAGTGGTGATATGTAAGTGTAGTCTTTATCCAGTCATAAAAACAGAATAAATGATTAGATTATTTATAGAATGTTTAATGTAACGTTTATCACATCTTACATGAACTCCACAATTTAAAATGTCTCACATTAACTACTTATGAATTAAAACGGTCTCTCTCAACGGATGTCATAAACTGATAAACTGGTGGTCACAATGGTGAGCAGAGTTCTCTTAATCAGATCTCTGGAGAGAGTTCAAATCCTCAGAGAGCTGTAGATGTGGTGTTGGATAGATGAGATCTGATCTGATCAGATCAGATCCTCTCTGTGAAACTACAAGTAGATAAGATCGTGACAGGTCACAAAGCAGATGTTTTATCCCAGAAGAAATGCTCTATACCAGAAAGAGCTGTGGAATGAGGAAGTGGTGGAGTTTTACGTGTGATCTGGGAAGTGTCTGCACAGCTCAGAGTTTCCTGAAGCTCTGGTTGAGTGTGGGAGAAGTCTTTGAAAAGCTTTTAAATCCAAATGACCTTTGACCTGCAGGGTGAGATATCCCCCATAAAGTGTAATTCATGCAGATGGACTGAGGTTTAACATGAAATAATCTCTTTCCGCTCTCATCCCATTCTCGTATTATAAGATACGTAGTGACAATCTGACCCTGCCTGCTCAAGAATCCTGATCAAAAGATCCCAAGCAACTGCAACTCACAAATGTCCCATATAAAACACAACAGCAGACCAAACACACAAGTAATGGACAGCTCTCGTGTCAAAAGCACATGGCTTTAATTACAGTCTCTATGGTCAGCAAACTCCAAAATTACCTTAAAAAAATAAAAGGGAATTTACACCATGATTCTAATTAAAACACATCAATAATATTTAACATTTAATTACAAAAAAAGATCAATATTGCATAAGGTTTTTGCTATGTACAAAACAATCTGAAAATAAAATAAAAACAGAAATTTGCAAAATGATTCTAACTAAAACGTGCCTGTCAATGTTTTAAATGCAATTTAAATGCATTCGATGCAAATTCAATCAGCTTCATAATCGAAAGTAACAAAAATTACAAAGAAAGCAAAGAAGAGCAAACAAAAAAAATAAAATGGAGATCAGATGATGCATCATGAAAAAAAAATGAGAATTGTGAGGGGAAACAAAAACTAAAAGAAAAAGAAAAAGTTTGTAAATGAACAAACAACAAGATAACCAAACAATGAGAAACATGTTCAGATTCACAAGACATGGCTTCAGAAGTTAAACATTTGAGCTGGTGCACATATTTAAAACACCAAGTGACTCTGAAATCCAACACACGGGATTCTTTGGATTTTACAGCATTACAAAGATGACAACTTCATATCAAACATGACATTAAAGATGACAGAAAGGACAAGAAGAATGCAAAGCACAGCACCGGGTGATGGATTTTACACTAGGGAAATGAGGAACACAACATACAAAACAGGCCCCAAACAGCACATTTTTGTGGCTCAACACAAATGATCTGTGCTCCACTGCATTCATTTGCAGCAAATGAAGGCACTAAAACAAATCTAAATATTCGCTGGTTGTGGACTCCGCTCTAATGGGGCTGGACATTCCTTCTCTTCAGGTTTGTGGGTAATGCGGCCCATTATTGTCAGGGAAATGAGTCTGGCTCATGTTTACACAAGCGGACGGACAGACGGCACGATACACACAGTCTTGTTTTCCCTCACAATATGATGGCACAGATTCATCTTACACTCCCCTTTAGAGAACATATAATTGAAAACAGGATTTTTCCTGCTACTTTGTAGTAAAAGAGTTCAATGTAATTAAATCTAAGCTTCAAAAACCTAAAAATGTTGCTGTTATTACATCATAACCATGTGACTGTGTATTTAATAAACAAAACAGAAGTTAGCCAACCAGGTCATTTACATAAGTGTTAAAGGTACAGTAGCAAAGAGCCTTAAAGTGAATGGAAAGCACCCGTGAAAAACTAAATAGATATTTTTGGTGTAAAAAATTAATAAATTCAATTCAAATGGATCCATGAGCCAGAGTAAAGCCGCACGGACTGGAAGAGAATGTCTGTGCTTCTGAGCTGGACGGTGGTAAAAATAGCAGCCAAACAGCTTGAGGGCTCAGATCAGGGCCAGGACGAACAGAAAAGCCTGAGGTTTATTATCATGAAGCAAAGCTTTACTCCATCGAGAAAATGTCCAGATGGAGGCCAGGCGAAGGATGTGTACATGAATGCGGCACATATGAAGTATTCCGCGTCTCTTATGGAGACTGCAAGGCGGCAATATGTCAAGAGGGAAGAGCATAAATAAAGATTTTGTCACACTGTATTGAACACAGATTTATAGTCAAGCAAACTACGAGATAAAAAAAAAAAAACACAGGCCTGAAATGTTCAGACAGTTGGTAACTCTTAAAGTTAATGTTAGTTAACTACTTTAGTAAACATGAACTAAGCAATAATCATCCTTCTACAGTATTTATAAATCTTAATGTTAATTTCAACATTTACTAACGCATTATTTAAAAAGTTGTATTTATTTAGAAACTGTATTCCCAGCATAGAAATATTATGTAAATATACAGTAATAAATGTATTGTAAATAATATCATGATTAATTTTACGAATAAATTAGCAATTTTACTAAATACGATACTTCAATGAGTTCAATGAATAAAATATTTAAAAAGTCTAAATCTAAGTCTAAATCTAAAATCTTTATTTAAAAAACAAAAACCGTTCAAAACTTCAAATAAAAAAACTTGGATACAATTTCGTAATGTTTTATATTAAAATAAAATACAAAAACAATTATTAAAATATTTAGATAATTCAGGTTTGAAGGTCTTGAAAAATACATTTAAAAAACCAGTTAATTTAAAATACAATTAAGTTGTTTTAAAACAGTAATATAATTATTTAAATAAATGTTTTATTATCTTATATTAAAATAAAACGCAATGAAACAATATTCCATTAAATTAATATTTTAATTAAAACACAGTTATAATTATTCAAATAAACATTAATTTAAAAAAATCTTATATAAAAAAAATACAAAATAAACACAATTCATCCCCAAAGTTGCATAGTCAACTATTTTTTCGAAGTCATTTGCACTGAATTTCTTCAAAAGGTTAGCTTGACTGATGTTTAACTACTTTAAATGTGTTTCCCAACACTGGGGAGCAGTTCTGAATGAAAGGCTAGTGGAAAATAGTGCGAGAGACCCAGAGAGAGTGTACAACTGAAAGAGAGAGAGTAAAAAGCTTGCATAAGTATGTGAGCTTTGAAGGGCTAGAATTATCCATCTCTCTAATTAGTTCCAGGAATCTGGAACCCTCAGCCAGTCAGAGTCATAAAGAACCTGGCAACACGCCGCACGCGCAAAACCCATTCATAACCCTGCGTTCCCTCCCACCACACACAGACGAGAAGCATGAGCGGTACTGCACAGGAACTCAAAGCCTCAGAAGAGCCAGAAGTTCATTTGAAACACACACAAACACACACGATTCATGACTGCTGCTGTATCTTCTGATGGGAACTGCATTTTAGTTGAGTCACAATCAGTAGCATTTATGAACACAGTAGTTTTAACCACTGTTAACCAGCCTGGTTACATCCGTCACATCATCTTAGATTTATAATTTGGCTTGAAGCCTGTAGAATTAAACACTTACTGTCACATGACCGAAACTGGTACGATTAGTTTCTGTAATTTCTCATGATGACGTCACCACTGTTAACTTACAGGCTGTTGAGCAACAAAGCGTCAAAAGTTTTGCTGCAAACTTTTGATTTCAAACACCAATTACAATTACATCCGCTCTAGTCACACAAGAAAGGCTCAAATCACCAGTTCCACTCTGACAACTGGCCTTGCACAACTCACAACAAACAAAGTCTTGCTGATAGAGTGAGCCTGAGGAACAACTAATCCTGGATTTACATTTTCTGATCACAAAATCTCCAAAAATATTTCTGCTAATTTACAGAACCACAGACATTGATTGCATTTTCCTCGATGTGTTTTTTACACACTGAAGTGATTCTCACAAAGCCTGACAAGAAATGACCGGGTCACATTTAACCTCAAGATTGCAAGATTTTTTTTATTTTTTTTTATAAATTAAATAAAGCCTACATTACGCTTTATTTAACTACAAGCCTACACTACTGATCAATACTTTTTAAAGCTTTGTAAGAATTATTTTAAACTGCCATTATTTGATCAAAAATACAGTAACACTGTAAAATAGAATCATTTAAATTTATTTCTATTTTTATATATTTTAAAATGTACAAACTTTCAGAAAACATTGTGTTTATTTTTTTTTGAAAAACAAAAACTATGTTTGTGTATGAGGTGTTTGAGTAGTGTATAAGGGGGAAAAATATTTTACTTTTTTATTTTACTCTCTCTATTTTTATGCATCTATGAACTTTACTTTTACTATTCCAGTGATTTTCGATTAGTATTCTCATTGTGTAAAATTTTTTTTTTGTAATTTTTTTTATGTCATACACTTATTTAAATATATAAAATCAGCAGTTAAGTAGTACACAAATACTAGAATGTATATATAAATATGTATATATATATGCATATATAAATAAAACTGAAAAAAAATTAAGTTAATAAGATTATATAAATTAAGGAAAATATATGTGATTACAATAATGTCACAATTTGAAATATATTATAAACTGGCTTCATTTAGTTTATGCAAAAGGTATTTTTTGTAAAACATGACTGGAACATTTTACTGACAGGTTTCTTGAGATTCATCCACGGTTTATTATTTGTGGATTTAACCATTTCAAATAAACTCACCCTAAACAGTGACTGGTCATTTCAAATTCCTGAAAACGGACAGTTGTTTGGCTATAATAATCTACAATGTGCAGACTTCGCGACTGTAAGAAAAGCAGTTTATATTAGACTACATCCCCTCAGCCTCACTAAGAGAACACAAGTGACTCACCGTCCATGGCCTGCTTGAGCGCTTGCAGTTTCTTGTGCTTCTCTCTGATGCGGTCGTAAGCGCTGTTGAACGGCGAGCCGACCGACTGACTCGAATGGTGATGGGTCTTCCTGACATCTAGGCTGCCAAAGTCTGTGTACCGGGAGTCCCTGGACTTGGAGGATGACTTGTGTTGACTGGCCGAGCGGGTGCTCAGGGCGCTGCTTCCCCTGCGGGCATCTTCTAGGGCCCCGAAGCGGAGCATTTCCGGGTCGAGGCAGGCCAAGTCAGCTGAGGAGGCCCAGCTCTTGTTTCTCTGATGGGGGTGTGAATGCTGGTTCACCTCCAGGGGTCGGCCGCGCTGTTGAGGCTGTTGCTGTTGGCGTTGATGGTAGAGTTCGGCAGAGGATTCGGACCCAGCATGGTCCTCTGAAGGAGGGTACGAACTGAGACCCTCATCCGCTCTGACAAGCTCCTGGATAGGAAGAGAGCCCATAGAGCGACTGAGTCCACGGTTCAGGTTGGCCTGCTCCTGGGTTCGGGCTCTGTAACGCTCCAGCACACGATGGGCGGCACTACGGCCTAATTGAGAAAGGAAAACAAAAATGAGTTACACATCAAGAACTTGCAAAACTATAAAGATGCATAATCCTTTTAAATGCTAAATGCTAATGTGTAGCATGAGTGAAACATGACTGAAACAGCTTTTATTTGACCCATTTTGTGAGATTCACCAACCATTTATTATAGTGGTAATTGGTCATTTTACATGTCTGGGTGATTCCGGGCCATAGTAATCTACAACACCCAGACTGACAGTGAAAACCTGGCTATATATGACTATAATCTAATTGGTCGTAAAGGTTAAATATACATCAACTTCCAAACACAAATACGAATCTACTGAAGGACATAATTAAATGTGGAACCCTTGCTGCCTTGCTGAGTATTTTTATTGAATCACATTTGTCAATGCGAGATTAAAATGGGTCCTAATTGGCTGAAAGAACAGAAGGAACAATGGTGGCCTTCTAGTGGTTTCGAGCTCCTCTAAAGCTTCTCTGATTTCACCCCGAGCTTCCAGCGACACGCTCGTTAGCCACGCCAGATCCAGCCCTGTCAATCAGGAAGACATGGATGTTCCACATGCTTCTCTCTTAGGGAACCGTTTGAGCTTTAAATGACTCAACAAGAGGCCTTTTCTCACACGTTTTATAAAAAGCTTAGTATATCGCAGGAGCAAAGACAGAGCTTGGGTATTTTCAAGCGGTTAACGAAGAGAGGCACGCTAAAGTCATTACACACTGACCTAGACACTTCAAAATCCAACATACCAGTCACCAAACCGAATAGAAAACGGTCTGAAAATTAGATTCAAGAGTCTTGCCATTTTTAGTTCAACATCTCATTGGTCTAGAAGGTCTAATAATTGTGACTTTTCTTCCATATTTCTAACATAGCAGATTATCAAAAAAGACAAAATATAGGACAGGGACTTTATTCTAGTCATCGGTTGTTTATTGGATGTCGAGATGTGGGAATTTCACTCAAAAATCAAGATGAATGCGAGACTTCTGGGGCAGGATTTAAACTAACTTAATGGCTTTAGAAGTCCTTTATACGACATCAATTTACATTAAACAATAGAAAGTAAAAAAATGTAATAAATAAATAAACTAAAAGGAAACATGTGCATGGATGAACTGTTCAAAATAAGATGTATAATATGCATTTAGAAAACAGGTAAATTGGCATCAAATTTAAAATAAAACAAATGATATAAAAATAACAATAATATATTAAAAATATATAAATATATATATATAAACACATGACATTAAAAATAATATAATTAATATAACAGAAATAAAAATAATAAACAAAAATACTCAACTCACACTAAAGCTTTGTGTGTTTTTTTTTTTTTTAAACAACATAGAAGATCCCCTGGATAAATATTATGCAATGAGACAATAGTTCTCCTAATTAAGAATGATATTTGCAAATTGTTGTTGTAGCTCGTTATACGCTAAAGAAATTACACTAATCAGGTAAGGTGCAAACAGGCTAGTCATTACCTAAAAATAAACCAGAAAATTACCACCAAACCAGTTCTGTATAGTACACAGTGTTAACTGCATCAGGCTAGCAGTGCTTTTACTTGCAAACGAGATGCTAATTAAACATCATATAGTACTCTCAAAAGCCACATAAGGATAACTTGCACTGAAATTCAAACTTTTACACTCTTATTTGACCAATCTTAAACAGTAAAATGCAGTTGTTCTACGGTGCTGTTATGAATTAGCGAAGCAAGGTTAGCATAGCTGCAGGTACTTTTCTCCCGAAGCTACTGCTAATGTGAGCACAAAACCTCTGAGAACGTAAACCAACATCCAAATTGTGAAATGAGAACAATGACACAGTCTGAGACCACGGTTATTACTTTACTGCTAAAGTTTCATGACATCTGTAAAGCCAAAAATAAACCAGCGTGAAGTGAGTCACCATCTAGGCTGGCTTGTTTTCTCACTTCATGACCCTGATGCGTGGCCAGAGACAACAGCACGAAAACAAAACACCCTTCAGAACACACAGGGAAAAAAAAAACCCTGGGAAATATCTATTGCTGATCGATGCCATGCCTCAGTTACATAACTGTCCGGTCGTGTTTTTGCTGCAGCTGAAACCACTGGGAAGATTTGGTCATCTTTTCCAAAATGAAACCTTCTGGTTTTGGTTTGTGGTGATGTGCTTGTCTAGATTCGATTCAAACTCTTGTCTATGCACAGAGAAGAGGACGAGAAGGAGTGACAGACAGACAGAAGACAGATGGAGGGCGAATGCAATGAGGGAGTTGGAAAGTTGGGAGAGGAACAGAGAACAAGCGGACAGAAAAGATGATGAGAAAAGGAGAAAAGAGTTCTTTGCTTGGCACATCATTAAACTGTAAAGCATAAAAAAGTCAGTGTGAAAGAGAAGGCCAAGAGATGTTAGTGAAGACTAGAATAAAACGATGTTCAAAATGATAACCTACTGCATACTAAACCGTATATACTGTACTATATACCATTTTGAAATTAAATTTTAAGTTTAAGTTAAGGAGTTACTTGATGTGTCTTTGTAATAAACTGTCAAATTTACAAGCAATGCAAGTAGCTTTTTTTTTTTTAATTGTACACCATTTTCCCCCGTTTCATTTAAAAGTTGGTAAGATTTTTTTTTATGTTTTTGAAAAAAGGCAGTACTATTTTTTCCATCAATATTTATTTTAATATTATTACAAAATATTTTTTATTTATATAATAATATAATTTATATTATTTAAAAAAATATTATTACTCAATTATATTATATTTAATATCATATTTATTTTATTATTTAATAATATATTTTAACATTTTATTCATTATTGTGATACAACGCTGAATTTTCAGCATCTTTCCTTCAGTCTTCAGCATCACATGATCCTTCAGAAATCAGTCTAATATGCAGATTTGATACTCAAGAAACATTTCTTATTATCATGTATCATTGTCATGAGACATTTTTGTTGTTAAATCTTTCATTTGATTTATTTCTAATCTAATTATTTGCATTAGAAAGAACTATTAATCTACAAACAAATACACAAATTACAAAATTTCCCAGAACTTTCTATCTGCTCTCTTAAGATTATTTGGATATTTCTAGTGCTGGTGCTGTTCTGGCTTGCCTCTCTTTTATCCGTCTGTTGTGATAAGCAGCAGCTCCTGAAGGGCTAAAGCCACGTCATGTCAGAACCAAGCCCTGCTTTGTTTACATTCTGAATCACTTCCTCTTAACTGGATAAATGCTGTGTGATGAGTCAGCGTGAAGCGCAGATCTTCACAGAATTAAAACAATCAGTCAGAGATTATTAGAAAGTGGAGAATACATGAGCTGTGATTTCAAAGTCTCATCATTTATTAACAGCAACTCGCAGAAGAAGACTGGAAGATCAGGAGTGTGAGCATGTATTGACATGCCTGTGTGTTTGGGTGTGCATGTGTGTAAGTGAAAGTAAGAGAGAAGTAGAAAGCAACTGCGTACGTTTAACCCCATCTTCATTTTCCTATATAATAAGCAATAGATGCCTTTTTTACATAAAGGATCTGGAGTGTATTACCTGCTGGAAGGCCTTTTCCTCGCAGACGTTCACGAATCTCTTTGCTTCTCTCTGGAAGTGACTCCCTGTCGCTTTGAGACAACAGACCATCAAGCTAAAACAAAGAAAAGAAAAAAGTCATGCACAAAAATGAGAAAGAAATAAAAAAATAACCATTCACTTTTATCAAAATATGAGATTAAATGAAAGCAAATTATACTGAATTTATTTTCTCTTGTGCAGTAAATCATCATGTAAACACACACTACCACTCCAAAGTGAGGGTCATTAAGATGTTTTTTTTTTTTATCACAAGAATCTATTACTTTTTTTTTTAATGTATTTTATTACAATTTACATTTTTATGAAAATTTATTTTTAAACATTAAAATAGAAATCAGTTATTCCAAATTGTAATAATATTTCCCATTGGTATTATAGTTTTTACTGTATTCTGATCAAATAAATGATATAAGATATATGTTAATAATAATATTTATTATCATGATCATCATTAAACTTTAATTATTGAAGATGGGAAAAATTGAAATAGCCTTTGGGGAAAAATTAAATGGTGTGTTGGGGGCAAATGGATTTCATACCCTTACAGGACTTAAAGAAAGCTTGATCTATGCTGATCAAATCAAAACATATTTTGAATAAAAATGTACTTAATCGGGTTTGCCTGAGGACGAAAAAACAAACATAATGGAAGACATGTAGACTGAGAAAAACAATCTCAGGAGGGCTGCTCACAGGAGAACAGACCCAAGCAGCCACTCACAGCATTAGTCAACAGTGATCAGAAGACTGCATCCCTACTGGACTACTTCACATTTACCTTCCCAGTGTGGACAAATACACACCGAGCAGAAAATAAAACCAGAAACACATCTGTTCCTAGCAATATGCTCTTTCTGTACTGCTGTGCAATTAAACTACTGAGAAGTGTGCAGCTGAGGAACAGGATGTGACATCAAACACAAAAAAACAAGCACAGGAAAGACTGTTAACTACCTTTTTAATTGAAAGATGTTTTATAGGGCTGGACTGTGCAGGCAAGTCAGTTAATAGGAACAGTATGTTCACAAATATTGTTAGTGCCGAATCGGAAATACTTGGATGTGATCAACTAACAAAATTAGAGGTGGGAATCGAGAATCCGTTATGAATTATAGCTGATTCCAAAACAAATCAAATAAATACAAATAAACAGATCAAACAAACAATTTTTTTTAATTCAATTAAAAAATGTACAAATAAATAAAAAAAATGTTTTTGTTATATATACACTTATAATGAGCACTAAAACTAAATAAAATACTGTCGCTAATATAAAGTTGCCTTTGCAACAAAACAATAACATGACCACTGTATTCCTGTATGTACAGTAAGTACGGTTTTCTTAAACTCAGATTTAACTCATTCTAATGACTCTAATATAATTTCTTCTTATATTCATAACTTTAAATGAACCAACAAAATGTTGAAAGAAATGCATAGACATGTACCTGAGAGAGACTGCCCAGAACGAGCCTCACCAGCTTCCTGATGTATGAAAAGGAAGGGTCACAGTTGGAGTTACGGATGTGAGCGCTGCAGGTGTCCAGAGCCGACCGTACGGACAGTCGGGTGAGTGTGGAGTCATCACACATGTTGAGCAGGACGGTGTTCAGATGTTCTCCTAGTTTCATTGGCTAAAAATAGTGAACAGTCAATTATCTACAATCTATATGTGTCACAATCCTTGGCCAAAATAATGTACCGTATTTTTCTGACTATAAGTCGCACCTGAGTATAAGTCGCATCAGTTCAAAAATATGTGATGAGGAAAAAAACATAAGTCGCACTGGTCTATAAGTCGCATTTATTTAGAACCAAGAGAAAACATTACCCTCTACAGCCGCGAGAGGGCGCTCTATGTTTTCAGTGTAGACTACAGGAGCACTGAGCAGCATAGAGCGCCCTCTCGTGGCTGGAGATGGTAATGTTTTCTCTTGGTTCATGTCTCTTAGTTCATTTCTCTTGGTTCATGTCAAATTAATTTTGATAAATAAGTGGCACCTGACAATAAGTTGCAGGACCATCCAAACTATGAAAAAAAGTGTGACTTATAGTCCGGAAAATACGGTATTTATTCAATTTAAAATGATGTTGCAATGGGACAGAGAAATTAAACTGTAGAGAATCTATTCTTAGACCGAAGTTAGTATGCAGAAAATACACAGTACATACTAGGGCTGTGTATCACCAGCAAAGTCACGATACGATACGTAACCCGATACAGAGGCCACGATACGATACGTAACATGACATAGGACTGCACTGAATTTTACCTCAGTAGAATTTAGTAAAACAGCGGTTTATGAAACACTGCATACTTTAGGGCCAGTGCTAACTGTAAGCAGTTGACCTCTGCAATATCAAAGGCCGCTTTGACACACTTAACAGATATGTATGTATTGCGCAATGTTTCGGGGAAAATAATTTTTTATATAAGGCAACCCCGGTTTTGTTCCTTTGCGGCCAGATTAAACCTTGTTGAAGTCTATATATTAAGCTCTATTCATTACTTCTAGAAACCTTGCACTTTTAATTTTAAATGGTGTTCTTGTATTCAAATTAAGCTGTGCACGTGCCACAATATCGATACAGGACAAGCTGCATCGATGTTCATATTGTCAAATCTCTGCGACGATACATCTTCGTATTGATATTTTGAACACAGCCCTATTACATACCAATATGGGGTTAAAATGTTAAATTCAATTTGATTAAATGAAATATATTCATCATGTAGGAATCAAATATTAAATGTCAAAGTCTCACCTGGCTCTGTGGAATCTCATAGTCTGCACCCCAAAACAACGTCATGCCAAGTGAATACATGTGCATCTGAAAGTTAAAAAAGAAACAGACAACATCTGACTATGGAATATTTTTGCCCATGTTTTAGCCCACATAATAAAACTGTACAAAAACTGACATCCTCATTCTGACACACTGTTGCATAAAAACTTGTCTTCAAGAAGCATTTGCTACCCAGAGTATGTTTTAGGCATTAATCGGTATCAAACTTTATATTTAGCACATCTGCATAGTTTTGTGTTTCTTCCCTGTCTAGTTCTTCTGTCTGTTCTTCCTGCTGAAGAATAGCTTTGGGAACAAAATATCCAAGAGCGTGCCAAAGAATGCACAAGATCCTCTGACTTCTCTGCAAATAATCATGTCTTGAGACTGTAGTGGTGTATCTATTTCTTTCTAACAATGTCATGTGTACACAGAAGCATACTATCAAAATGAGATAAAACGCATATGCAAAGTGTAATAAAAATATCAAAGTTTTCCCTTTTTGTTCGACAATGAAAACAGTTTTAAATTTCCCTTTTTCTCTCATTGTCACATGACTGCAAAATGGAAATAAAAAAAACATCTGACAGTTTTGAAACTCACTGATAAAAGGGTTCTTTAAAACAAAAACAATTTAATTTTATAAATAAAAGCATTCACTATTTGTGGTGTAAATTGGTACCAAAAGCCATTAAAAAAAGACCATGATAAAAAAAAAAAAAAAACATGCCCACCAAAAAACCTTTTTCACAATCCATAGTGTACCTTTTCCATATCAGAAAGCGAGGAGAGGTTGAGACCCTCCAGCATCTCTGGAGGAGTGAACGCCCTCAGATCATTCTGTGTGACATTTTCATCAGTGAAAGAGATGTTTCCTGAAGGCATGAGCAGCAGCGACCATGGAGAGATGATAAAACCCAACGCAGACGGATCTGTCGAACCTAAGGTAAGAAAGAAAAAACATGAAGTATTACCATAAACTCCAATTCTTAGGACTAGCCTGAATATTATGATAAAATAAAAAGCTACTTGTCTTTAAGCTGTGTCTTATTATGTTCAGAAATAAAATGTTCCTTTGGCATTTAGGTGCATAGCAATGAAAACAGCCAAGTTTCCAACATTGGCTAGGATCGGTTTTGTAAAGCGAAGAGAGGAAATTCGAAGACACTGCAAGTCCTGATGCTAAAGCATGGGAAAGTTACTACACAAGTTACTAGACAAATTAAGGAAGATAATAGCCTTGGCCTAATTACATTTCCTCAACACGAATACAACACAATCTGACTGAACACACGTTTCAGGAACTATGGAGATTTGGTGGTGCAAATCAAATTCTTTTTTCATCCGGATAAAGACATGTCATAAAGAGCTACATTATTCTGTGAATGAGAACAATTTCCTTGAAATACGAGGTCCCTGGGATCTCTCTTAAAAAGATGATTCTTTATGACAGTACATTTTTCTTTTTGATGTTTTTTCCCTCTTCTTTTGTGCTGCAAATGTAAAACAATGGAGCCTTTGCCGTTCAGAACACAGATGGAACAGCTGTACAGAAATATGAAGATTCAGTGGAAAAAGCAGAACTGCTTCTTGATAAACTTCTTTTTATTTCATTTCATGTAAAGCCAAAAACAAGAACAATATCTAAAAAAAAATCCTGAAAAAAAAAATGTAGTCACCCTTTTTTCACAGAAATATTAAGCAGCACTACTGTTTGCAACATTGATAATAATAATAAATGCTCCTTAAGCAGTAAATCAGCATATTAGAATGATTTCTGAAAGACTGGAGTAATGATGCTGAAAATTCAGGTTTTCACAGGAATAAACCATATTTTGATCAAATAAATGGTTACCTACTTGAGTATAAGAAATCTTCAAACATTAATAATAATATATAAATAATAATAACAAACCTCAAATTTTTGAACGGTGATGAATGTCTAAGGAGGTTTTTTTCTCTCCAATTTATTTATTAATTTCTTTTGGCAGGGGTATCATTCACATCAGTAGGTGGAATGAGATAAGCCTCTAATAGAGTATTTGGGGTTAGGGGTTTGTGCAAATAAACAAATTAACAAAACAGATTTTCAGAAACTTTATTAAAAAGCCAGAAAGTGTTTAAACTAAAAATAATGAAAAATGAAAGTCAAGCAGCAATGCTATAAAGCACTGGAATTCCCAAAGTAAACACAGGTTTCCTGTGGAAACTGTCTGACCGTGGTTGGAGCTCTTTGTGAAAATCTAGCAGTGCACACTCATGTTTTGCCTCCAGCACAGTAGCTACTCCAGCATCTTTATTAAAATACCTTCCCTGTTAACCTATACAGGTAACATACCAATCTTTGGCATTCACTGCTAAAACTTCTTACTAAAAGCTGGAGATGTGGGCGTGCTAAAACTCAGTCAGTAGTTGATAATGAGAGGGAAGTTGACGAACAGTTGGAAATATCTCAGAAGGGGTCTATCTGATAAGGTTTTATCTGTCCTATCAGAGACTAGCCCGGTCATCTACTGGCGTTCCCAATGAGGTCACAGCCAAAAATAGCATCACAAACTCTACTAAGGAGAAAACAAAATGAAATAAGATATTTGAACAAATGCCATGAATAAGCAGCAAACTTCTTATTATAGAAGATAAAGTGAAAATACAGCATCAAACGTGTCTACTGACTTCAAAAATATCGATAATAGCCTTAAAAAATATTGCGATATGCGATAATAGTCACTTAAGCCCCACCTCCACCACTCCCAACAATCCCGACACGCACCATAAACACCCACCATGTTCAGTTTGGTCTTAATTATTGCAACAAAGTTTGGTTATCTTTTTCTTAGTTTGTGACTGAACTAACAGAAAATATTAGCTTTGCCGTTAAATTTGTGTTTGAAATGAATTTCATTTTGTGAGGAAAAATAATAAAACCCAATTTTCAAAGTTCATCATGCTGAAGTTGGACATTTTGGCGGTGATTGTAAGAATGATAAATGCATGTTGATGACATATTTTATTCAAGAAATTACTATAAGCCTATTTTCCGACGTTTCCCTTTCTTTTTTATATTTATCATGTGTAATTAAAATCATGCAGGTATTAAACTCGCATTCTGAGCAAAAAGTTGAATTTTTTTTCTAGTATAGGATACTAGTTCGGAGGTCTCTTTTGGCCATTTTTAACAAAACAAAAATAACGGCTCTATTTATTTAGGAGTAATTTAAAATGTAAATTTTGTATTGTAATTATCATTTTTTATTGTATTAATCAAAATACAACACCCACAATATAATGTTCTGTGTTGGGCTGCCGAAACTCTGAACGCATGCATGTTGAGGGGCGAGCTGAGAAGCCTATGAATGTTGTAATCCTATAAACTATAAAGTGTTGTTGCAAATGAATTAAGAATTTAAAGTGCTATATCTCAGCTTACTTAAACATAATTATAATGTATACACCATTTTAAAAAAATCTGTAAAAATACTGTGCTGAAATATGTGCTGAAGAAATTTGTGTATTTTAATTTAAACTGTCATGTTTGTGGTTTTTCATGATTATACAGTCTGTTAAAATAAAATCTGAAAAATACAGAAAAAAAAACAGTGCAGGAGTGCAGAAGTGAGTTACATTTTTTTTTTGTCTTTTCGCAGTTGAAATCACAATAAATGTGCATACGGAAATCAAGAAGCAGAATCCAAATTTAATTTTAATGAATTAATGAATATGGAATAGATTTTAGGTTCCTATTCCTCCTACTAAATTATTTAATGCTTGCATGCAAAAGACCTGTATGTTGACTCTATGAATGGCTCTGTGTAAAATATTTTTCCCATAATGTTGATAATCGTCTGTTACCTGACTGTTGACATTTGCGATACTTACGAGACATCCTATAAATATATATATATATATATATATATATATATATATATATATGATAATATTGTCATATTGCCCAGCCCTAGTCTGTTTATTTAGTCAGTATCTGTTTATTTTAGATGTTCAGGATTACTGCATAACCAATGACATAAATACTCATTTTAAAATGCAAGCAACGGTGGAAACTTTTGGATCATTATTACTTTTGAACTTTTTTTTTTTTACACAAGCATCACCTTCCAAATTAAAATAGCATGCTATATAAAGCAAACTCAGGACTTCTCACAAACAAGTGCTCAGGGTATCCAAATATATAAGGTAATTTTGCTGACTTGCTCAAATCACGTCCCATGACTCTCGAACCAGGGCACAGAATTTCTGCAAACTTAGTCAAGAGGGCCCTTTGCCAGCAAGTGTTCGCCCAGAGCAACTCAAGGCCAGATAACAAGCTAGTGTGAGACGAGGAGAGTCCTCGTTCCCCCTGTGAGCTCATGCCGAGGCAGCTACATCATCTTTATCATCATCATCGGCCTCTTTGACCCTGAAGACAAGGGGCCTAATTACGCTTCAAACCCTACTGGCTATTGGCCAGTTCTGCAGAATAAAGAGGGGCAACGACTGTCTTCAATGCTGACAGAACGAGAATTGTCCCCTGACTGTGAGAAAGACATGTCAAGAGTCTCAAGATCTGTGCGTAAACGTCCACAGATATCGGCAGAGAGAAGCTGGCATCATCTCAAACTGCCCACCAAACTGCTCTTCACGAAACCGTGCTGTGGGACAATAAAGAGGCTTTTGTTCACAGCGGTGACACACAACACTAGCCCACACAGCCATACAGAGGGACAGCAGACGGACATAAGGCTGAGTAAGCCTTCTCAGAAATTTCACCAAAGTGTTACCGGAAGATAGAAAAGCTTTTCTGCACAGACGCACGTCTTTTAATTAGACTGATAAATGCTATTTTTGGTCCACTGACAGCTTTTGAGGAGGCCAGAGATTTATTGTAATCACTCTTAAACAGGTGTGAATTGGCAGAAGACAATGCTAAACACACATACAGACTGAATAACCACCTTACAAAAGAATCCTGTTGAACGTACTGATAACGTCACAGCTGATGCTCGTAATGGCGTTGAATTGTTTGTAAGAAAGGGACAAAACAAAACAATATTCAAAGACATTTTGTGAGGTAACTGCATGGGAAGTGTGACATAGCTGTGGTCTGAGGGAAAACTGCTTGTTATTTGCCACAGGGTATTCACATAAAGACAGATATAGCCTCAGTTTTAATTGCTTTTCATTTCAAACAATCCCTGCAACTTTAGCTTCCTTTTCAAAAACCACCATGATAACTATGGCTCCAACCAAAATACCAAACTACTTCTGATCATTCCAACAATAAAACTATGCTAACCTTATATTAGCCACAGTCACCAAAAACAAATCACAGATTTTCACAATTACAACAAGTTTGACTACAAATGGCTAAATCTGTACATTTTCGGAAACCAATGTGAGTGAATCTTCCGTGTTTTTAAGGAATTTCTATAAGGTTTTCCTAGAGTTTAACACATTGCTATGCAGTTGCTAAAGTGTGTTGATTGTGTTCAACAAATTTCTACGCGATTGTTAAAGTGTTCTTAGCAAATTGCTAGCAAGTTTGCTATGTTGTTCTTTGTGTTTAACACATTGATAGGATGCTAAAGTGTGTTTGTTGTTTTTAGCAAATTGCTATGTGGTTTTCTTAGTGTTTAGTGCCTTGTTATGCTAAGGTGCTAAGTTGCTAAGGTGTCCTGAGGGATTTAGCACATTGCTACATAGTTGATAAGATGTTACAAGTGGTTTAGTCCATTACTATGTGGTTGCTAAAGTGTTCTGTGTTTTAATGGATTGCTAGGTGATTCTTAAGGAGCATTTTACCGCATTTGTGGATGCTAAGGTGTTCTTAGTGTTAGCACATTTCTATGCAGTTGCTAGTGTTCTTAGTGCATTTGCTTACCAAATCAGATAGCATATTTTACCTACAGTAGCATGTAATATTTCATAGTAATTTTGATGAAAATTATGGCCACCATGGTCAATTTTTATATTCGTCACAAACAAACACAAGGTTAGCACATGAAATTCAATGGGCTAACTGTAGAGTGGAAATTAAAACGATATTGGATAACATCTGAAATGTCAATCTGGGACATTTTATACAGTTACTTAGCTTTAATGACAAGAAGCAATACAATTGGGGAAGAAGTACAAAAAATCAAGTTGAAGAAAACCGCAAAATGCTACAGACCGGCCAAACCAGAGAAACCAGGTGAACGAGGAAAAATTCAGACAGAAAGAGAGCGGAAAGTATTGGAGAAACAAAAAAGGAACCGAGAAGCAAAGACAGTGAGACAATCTTTATTCAGATAATTCCAATAATGGCCGAAATGGAATGTAAATCTCCAAAATACCACAAACTATTAAGAAAAATACTCTGCAAGACAACAAAAACAATCTGAATGGCACCGCACTAGTGGTTTGGAACACACAAGGTCCGATTTTTCAGCATATTCACAATAAGTCAGCATTCGCTGCATGTTGCTTGGCAACATAAACTACCAGGTTCTGAAGAGGCCACAGATGATTGTATCATAAAAAAAAAAAAAAAAAAAAAAAAAACCTTCAAACCTGCAGAATTCATACTCACAATTACAACTCACTGATTGCAATGGCGAATATGCCCTTTTTAATTGTTTATTTTTATTAAATAAGTAGAAATAAATATTATTATTATTATTATTACAAATATTATTTTCAGCAATTTCAGCCTCATACTCCTTCAGTTTTGGATGACTGGCATTAACACCGGTTTTATATAACCGTATGGCTTACACTGTAACCAAAGACAGCCAGATAGTCTGTTTCATTTGCTAAAAAAACTGCGTATTTGGAGCAGATCGCTAAATACTTTGGAAATGTTTTATCAACAAATGTTCTTCTGCACTCCAAAGATATCAGACTGCTATCCAAGGTCTCAGATTGCCTCGGCCATCCCAAGGCCTCGTGTTCTGAACCTGCGTGGCTGGGTACCGGTGAGAGATGTTATCACTTCACTGTGAGTCAGGACGGTGGTTTACCTCTGCGGAGGAGTTCATGCAGACTCTCTGCGCTCTGGTTCAGGACGGCCCAGACCTCCTCCTCCTGCAGTGGCCCTCCTCTCACCTGCAGCGCCTCAGCCAGAGACACATGCATGCTGCCTGTGGGGTCACAAAACACAGCCATGTTATTCTTACAATCATTATCAATGTACATACACACATCAAGGACCTTAACAAGCGTTAACTTGTTTTAATTCAATGAGATGATCACATAATGATTATGTAATGCATCCTGAACTGAAAGCAGATATCTTATATTATATTTAAAATTAAATAAAATTTATGCATTTAGCAGACGCTTTTATCCAAAAAAAAAAAAAGAAAAATTAACAAATGAATTATTCTAAGAGCATTTATAAAATTATAAGCATCACATCTGTTTTTAAAGCCTCCAAAAATTGAAATGCCTCACTTAAACTTCGATTCAAAACGGGTTACTTTACAAGACATCTATTACAAGATATTGCACAGCTTGTCAGCGAACTACGGCTCTGTATATTAAGTGCCGCTACATCTGAAAGCAGGTGATTGATATTTAGTACTAATCACTGAACCAGCTTTACTAAAGAGACACGCATGACAATCGCATGTGATTAATTGTGCAGCCCTACTTCACATTTAACAGAAATTGATGTAGAAAAAGAATCAAAGTATTGTGATTTTTGCTTGTGTGCACATGCTCTTCCAGGAAGAGCTGTTTATTCATCCTCTCTCCTGAAGCTTGCATAATGTCATGCTGTGTACATGCTGTTTGTCACAGCAAGATCTCTACAGAATACCACACAGACTCGGTGAGGAGAAACCTGTGATTCATTTCATTTTAAATGCAATTCTGAAAAGAAAAACACTCTTGAAATTGTCCAGCTGATTCAAACTGTACAACATTCACCATAACGTCATAAAACAAGCGAAGGCCTTGTGTCCCGTCAGGTTTAATTGTCAGGGTGGGGTCAGTTACACTCCTTGCAGTGAAATTGTTCGTTATTTTGTCCAAACATCTGCATTGCTGCCAGCTTTAGTTACAAATAGCTGTAAACCCCTGGAAATCCCAGCATGCTGTGAGGCAAGAGTGACAGGGGAAGCTCAGGGTTAAAGGGATTACTTTTGAGCGGGCATTAAGTGGGGCTACCTAAATATTTGTGTGTCACATTTCAATTGAACTGTGGAGTCAGACTTTTCAGTTAGTGCGTGGCACATCAAAGGGGACTGTCATCAGAGCACATTTCTGACTTCTGTCAGTCTTCTGTCAAGTCTTTTATTTATACATTCATTCAATTAACATAAGAACATAATACAAAAATTATTTCTTATAAAATTATTTCATATAAATATTTTATACAATTTATTTATGATTATAAATGTATAACTGAATTATAAAAATGTAAATTATAGAAATTGGTATTACATTAATACAAAAATGCTTTTTTTATAACTGTATATTATGTATATATAAATACAAACACATGCATGCATATATTTAATAAAATAAATATTTATAAAAATACAAAATTATAATTTCATAAGATTTTATAAAATGTATTAATTATAAATGTATAATTATAATTACATTTATGTAATTTAATTTTAAATAAACTATATACAAGTATACACACACAATTAAATATATAGAGTTTATATAATAATAATTATATAAATAGTTTTTATTATAAAATTATAATTTCACATAAATATTATATAGTTAATATTATATATTACAAACCCCCCCCCCCCCCCCCCCAAAAAAAAAACCCATGTAAAAGGAAACATAAAAATGAAAATAATCTTGAAAAAAAAAAAATGGAATCGTGTGACCACGAAAACCTTGATTAAGGGGTGTTGCTTTTTTCTTTCATTTTTCAGCAACCAAAACCCATCAAGAATGCACTAGCATAAAGACGTGGCAATCAACCTCCATCGGAGATACTCAAGGCCCCAGCAGTGAGAGCAGGTCATTCCACATGAGAGAGAAAGCACCACAGATAAGCGCATATTTATGCAGGAATGCTCACTGGGGATGAGAAACTCTCTGAAAGAGGGATATGAGGAGAGGAAAGTGAGCTCCGGACCCCTCCCTTACGCCTCATTAGCCCTTACTGTGGGGGGCTGTCGTATGCAGATTGTTTTCCTCTGCTTTTGTTATTCCAGCACAGGCAGCGAGTGGAATGTTTAGTCTCTCGGGGTGCTGTGGAGCACTGGTTCATTCCCACTGGTACGCTCTGCCACAGCGGAACAGGACAGGACAAGTGTGAGAATATGGGCTTTATTCAAGGTCATGGTTTCCATTCCCAGGGAACGCATGAACTGATCAAATCCAACAACAGTCTTTTGGGATAAAAAGTTTCAGGCAAATGCACAAAATTCAGAATAGGAAACTACACAGCAAGCTAATTTTTGCACTGAATAATCACATGACAAGGAATACTTGAATTTGATTTCCCAGTGGTCAATTTTCCTAAGCTTAATTGACAAAACTTGTGGCATAATATTGATTACCACAAAAAAAGAACTTCTGCTTGTCCCTTATTTTCTTAACAAAAATCTACAGTGACGCACTTACAATGGAAGAGAAACATTGAATAGTGTTTCAACAGTATAGTCACAAGAAAACAATATTCATGTGAACCAATGTTATTTTAATTTCATTGGCACACTATTATAGTTTGATATAATATTAAAATATTTTTAATAAAAAAAATGTCCATTTTTGTTTTAAATTTGGTTTTCATTTAATTTTTTGTTGTAGTCATTTAATTGCTTGTTTTTGTAATTGTTTTGTTTTTAATGTCTATAAAGTTGTATTTCAGAAGTTGAAATGAAAATGTGATGAACATTTCTTTTTTTTCATATAAATTAAATATATTTAATGTAAAGCTTTTGTTTATTTTACGATTTAAGCTTTTAGTTTTAGTTAACTATACAAATCCTAAAGAATAACACAGTGTTATTGTAAAAAAAAATACTCCACAAATTAGGTCACAATCTAAACACCTGTCCTTAGCTTTGATTTAAAATTATTACCTTGTGCTAATCAACATTGTCACTAATTGAACTTATTTTAAGCTGAATGCAGAATATTCCTTTTATGTGCAACAAATTATCCAGAGGCAATATTAGCAAACAGTTCATACAAATTTAGATAAAATTAGAATGCAATATAACTGTACTTATTGTGTGTTAAACTAAACACGCAACTTAGTCATGTGTGAACAATGTGTTACATACTGCATGCAGGATTCAGTATATAGCACACAGTATGCAGGACGCTAACATTCCATTCCCAACATAGCATGTGTTAGACGTTCCCAACAATCCTGGGAGCTCTCAGATCCAAGTGTTTGTTTATTTCACTATGCAAATTTCAATAATGTGTCTTTTCCTAGTCATTATGCGTGACAGCACATACTTCTAAACATGTTATAAAGCATCCAGCAGCACTGAACCGCTTCAGACTGCAGGGGAATTTGGGTTATGGGGTATGTAATCACTTTAAGAAGAAATCTTGCACGTCTGGGGAAAATGTTTCTAGAGAAGGAAGAAAAGCCTGTTTTTACAGTGCTTGACTCACAACCGAAAACACACAAACAACCTTAACTTACTTCTGTAACACTAAGCTTCATTTGAAATGTGTCTTTGATGTCCATTACTAACTTTAGTCAAGTTTATGATGATAATAAATATTGTTGCTACTGAACCTTACTGTAAATAATCCCTTAAAATTAGCTGACCATAGTTTGCATATAAAATTATTACATTCCACCGGTGTGATTTCATTATGATTACTATAACAGATTTTTTTTTTTTTTTTTTTTACTTTGAACTAGATTTTTTTTATATTTTGTTAACATTTAAATTTTAGTTAATATTTTATTAATTTTGTTGTGTTTTTGTCATTTTAATACTATTTTATTGTAAGTAATGTCTACGTATATAGTTTTTATTCATTTTAATTTCATTCATGTTTTAAATTTGTATTCATTGTTTTTAGTCATTTTTATTTCAGATTTAGTTTCAGTTATTTTAGAACATCAAAAAATTAAATAGAATTAAAAAAAGTGTTATAGCTGAAATTTTAACTTTGCTTTTGTACATTTTATTTCAGTTAATGTTTAAGTTACATAAATGTATATTTTATTGTTTCAGTTAACCATAATAACCCTGCATTCCACCATATTGAAAACGTATCCTGATTGCTATCTAAATGTTGCTATTTTTATACCAACCTGCTCATTAGTTTTCATTAATGGTCTATAGATCTTTTAAAATATGAAGCAGTGCAGCAGCAATGAGGTGAGATATGAAACATAAAGCCCTTAACTAGACAGTACTGAAAGAAGAGCTGCAATGGATAGTAGATTCAGGCCAACTTATTCCCAGAGTGCCGAGCGAGCTGAGGAAACACAAACAATGAGCGTGGTCAGGGTTTTCCTGCTCAGAGTAACCAGGATTTTAAAAGGATTAATCTTTGAAATATTATGTGTCACGCGGGCGAAACCCTTCACCCAGAGGAGACTTTCCTGTTCTCGCTCACCCACCTACAGATGATACAGGCCCTCTGTTTTTCCCATTAATGCCTGAGATGGGAGTCATCATTTCAATATTTTCCATTTTGTTGCAGAACTTGGCAAAACACAGATTCAAGAATAAAACTCTAGAAGCAGTCAAATAAAAACAGAAGCATGGGCTAACAGTTTCCAACGGAACAGCAAAGGCCAATAGAGGATGTTTCATTTTCTCATAACATTAATCTGTGGTTGGACCCGGTTAAAGCATCTGTAATTCTAAAAACAGCTCGATGCCAGTAAGCTGAGCCGAAAATCTTTTTTGGAGATGCTTTTGCCAAGAAAAGGCAAAAAAAAAAAAAAAAAAAACACCCAAACTCCCAGAATCCTTTGCTGGATCTTGTTACCTCTCTCTCTTACTCGATCTGTTAAAATAAGGAAAACCTTAGAGCCAGGAAAACCTCATACACAGATTTTCCCAGATCAGATGCAACAATGCTTCCTTCAATTAAATTCTTCACATTTCGGCTTTAAAACAGTAGCTTAGTTATCAACTGGAGGTTCATGAGCTAAAAATGGCATGCAGGCTTCAAATGAAAGTTAGATGTATTCAAACAGTAGAATGCACCTTACCAAATAATCAAGTAATAATGGACTAAAATATGCTAATTTTGTTGATGTGAACACTGTGAATATTATAAATATTCTATAACGCTATAAACATATTTCAGCATAAATTCATGCATCACTGATAAACCTTCTAAATGTATAAATGAAAAAAATATAGTTAATACATGATATAAAATTACATAAATACATATAAAAATGTTCACTTTGTAAAATATAAATGTGCACTGATAATAAATCAGCATATTAGAATGTTTTCTGAAGGATCATGTGATCCTGAAGACTTGAGTAAAGATGATTTGATCACAGAAATAAAATTATATTTTAAAGTTTATTAAAACAGAAAAACAATTATAAATTTCTGTATTTTTGATCAAATAAATACAGCCTTGAAGAGAACAAGAGACCACACACACACACATTTTTATATATATATATATATATATATTTATTATGGCCTATGTAGCTACAGAACTGATTTTTTTTTTTCTAAACAATTAAACCTTAAATGTATTGTGTCGCTCCTTGATTTCAAAACTAAAATCTGGAATCTGAGCAAAACCGAGAACCATTAAAAAAAAAATAATAATAAATAAACTTTTACAATTGTATTTCACCATAGGCTCTGCCAACATGCTACTGTAAAAGCAGATGAGAACAGTAGACTTCTACCTGCAGTAGCACAGGTGACTGGTAGGACCAGATTACTGCACCATGATGAATCAGTGCATATTTTCAGCAGCGAAAACAAAACACACACTTTTATAAGGTAGAACTCCCTTGCCCTGGATGAGTCACTACTTAGCTGAAAGATTGACCCAGCCCCTGATCATCTTCTCTCTCTTCCTATTCCACCAATTAGCTAGTGTAAGTTCATCATGAATGTTCATTGCTCATTCTATCATTTCTACACTCATACCTGGACCTTACTACTCTACTTCCTCCCATTTCTACTAATAACAAGGTTTCTGTGGGTCCTCCTTTCCTCTTTTTCTTTCCTTCATGAGCATCACCAGTCTTTTAAAGTTTAATTTATGAAGTTAAATAGTAAAACATTTGTAAAAAAAAAAAAAAAAAAAAAAAATTATAATAATAACAACAGTGAAAAATAATAATCTACTGCAATAAATCACGTTTTTATCATCTGAAACATGCATCAATTTACATAATTTGCATAGAGTTACATAATGCAAGCATGTGAAACATGCAAAGTTACATTAGGGGAGCCTAAGTTTATTTGTGGACTTCTTTTCCAACATACATTTGTTAAAGTTTGGTGTTTATAATAAATGTTTATAATGAATGCCAAGATAATTGATGTTCCTGACATTCCTGATCTGTTCTGAATGCAGTTTAATCCAACTCTTAAATCAGAGATACTGTTAAACTAGGAAACTAATAACCATTTTCAGGAAACTCAATGACTAAAGCACTTAAATTATTTTGAAATTAACTATCACTAGCAAAAACATTGTATATGTTTTATACTTTCACCCTTCCCAATCTATTTCAATGCCAAAACCATTTCTACATTCAGGGTTTGCTAGATCCTCCCTTTAATTCTGATTTATTGTCAGTTTTGCAATCCATTCCATAATGGTACAGTTTGCAGTTCACATAGGGCGGCTCTGATCACCAGTGTGGGTGGGTGGTTTCCACAGCCTTTTTTCTTCTCCCAATGGTGTGATCAGTAATTAAGACTCTTGAGTAGAGTTCTAGAGAAAACCAGAGGCCTCCGGAATAAAACTGCCCACTCGCAAGTCTTCTCTGGGTCAGATGCACTGATGTCCGCCATGTGTTGAGCTTAGACCAAAGGTACTATACACTGTGCCCCGGAAAGCAGCCAAGTTTGACTTGTATATCCCACTAGAATGCACATTATACCAGCTTTCAAAAAGTTTCCGTCCTGGAAAAACCCAAAATATGTGAAGCATCCCCCCAAAAAAACTACAATCCCAAAACTGAATTGCATTTTTTATTTTAAAGCTTACTTTGTACGCCTTGTTTACCGCAACACAAGAAATTGTGTTACAAAATAACTCTAGCAACAACACAGGAACATCCGGCAACCAACCACCCACATCACCCTTGCATCATGTTAAAACAAAAATAAGTCTAGTTATTTGTGTCAAATCAAACATTAGAAAGAGAATTGAAAGAAGTCTCCTATGCTCACCAAGGCTGCATTTATTTGATTAAAAAAAATACAGTAAAAACAGTAATATTGTGAAATATTATTAAAATGTAGAATAACCTTTTTTTATTTGAATATATTTTAAAACAATTTATTCTTGTGATGCAAGCAGAATTTCAATCATCATCACTCCAGTCTCAAGAGTAGGCCTGTCGCGATAGTCGATAAATCAATTAATCGCACGATAAAAATAAAATGAGCTCGATAATATTTTCGGGCGCGATAATTTTTTACAATTTTTATTAAAAAAATTTTACATGTCATGATGTGGGGTTAGTCTGTAGCGCAGCCTGTGGTCAGCCCACGGTAGAAAACACCCTCTCCAATGGCACAGATGTCCCGGGAATAAAGAGATAACGTCTGGCAAGAGCGGCCAGCTTTGGGAAGTGCCTTTCATTTGCTTATGGATGTTTGCGTCGCAAGTGATACAGCATTGTACTTGCACAACTATTTTACTTTATTTTAATACTGTGTAGAATATTTTGCAAGTAACTTCATTGCACTTTCTGTCAAAATGGGCATACTTTTTGCATGCTTCATTTGGCTTGCTCGGCTAAATATGTCTGTAGGATTGTGGTTGCGTGTGCCAACGTGCCCAGTGAGTTAACACACACACACAAACACACACACATGTGCACACATTCGCTTTGCATCCATCATCGCATGTCCTTTGCATCCATCACCTGCGATCTCAGTAACAAGGAAATTTCAGTAATGGATTTCCACCACCGAAAAACCCTTGCTGTAACTCTGCTAGAAGATTTATTTACGAAGAAAAGTAAAAAACTCTGCAGTGTTTGGGTGCCCCCCATTCTTCAAAAACAACAGGGAATTTCACCTAGAAGGAAGCTGCTTGAGTTGGTTCTTGTCACGTGACCTGGTGTGCTTGCGTCATTCTAACTAAATGCGAGGCAGACGGGCCTGGAAAAACCGAGCACATTGCGAGTGCGTCTCTTCCATTATGATCGTGCATACCGCATTTTAAATAACTAACTTGAGCACAAAAAAGACGTGATATGTGAACGGCCCCTTCATCTGTCAAAATGTTTACTTTCGGTTAACGGTTAAACGGTCAATATGAGCTTCCCTAACTGGCATATAAACATAATATAACACACAAAATGTATTAATTTTAAGCCACACAAAGTCAACATGTTGGTATTTCTTGCTCTGAATCTGTCATAAAATAAAATAAGTTTATTGATCTTTGAAAACGTGTACCTGCGTTATTATGCCATTATCATTATATTAGTTGAAACTGGTCTTAGAACGACAATATTATCGTTTATCGTGATAATTACTTGGACAATTTATCGTCCAGCAAAATTTTTTATCGTGACAGGCCTACTTAAGAGTCACATGATCCTTCAGAAATCATTCTAATATTCTGATGTTCTGCTCAAGAAACATTTGATATTATCCTCAACACTGCTTAATATTTGTGTATTTCCAGGATTCTTTGATGAAAAGGAAGTTCAAAAGAAATTGAAATCTTTTGTAAAAAAAATAATAATAATAATAAACTCAATTTTTATCAATTTAATGCATACTTGTTGAATAAAACGTAATTTCTTTCAAAAATATATATTTTTCAACGGTAGTGTATCATTCTATAAAATATTTAGCCTAAAGCTTTATTTCTGTCCTCAAGAATCCATTAATTCCAAGACATCATTAAAAATATGCATCAACAGCGACTCTAGGCTAAATCTGTCGGTAGAACATAAAGATGCGTTTAAAGGCATTTTCTCAGAATAAGCACAACGCAGAGTGCAAAAGAGATTACAAATGCACTTTCCAAAGTGGTGTTCACTGTTCAGAAAAACACCTCACATAGATGACTGCATTTAGCCGAACTAAAAACCTGAGCTGTACGCGCCTGGCGTGTAAAAGTGCACTGAACTGTGGTTCAGCAGAGATGGAATTTCCTCAGTGGAGACAGGCCTGAACAAAATAACACACTGAAGGAGCAGAATTAGCATCAAAGGTGTGAGGGTGGGGTTTGATCCAGGCAGCCATCAAAACTGAGACTTCCGTTCGACTCGTTTCGCAATCTAGCAAGAAAGATCTTCTTTAGATCACAAGTGGAAAAACCAGTGGACACAAAGCTGCTTAAAATAACTTGAAACTTATGTTATTCTTTTAGTGAAACCAGACGCCAACCAAGACTGAGACACTTTCTCAAAGTCGCCTACCGACGCTTCCCATTCAACCAAATGTTAGGAAACTGAATAAACATTTACACAAATGTATTGCTAGCAAGCAAACCAGCACTCACGCACTTTCTTACCCTCAAGTCACCTGTTAAATGCACCATCCAAATGGCGGTTACATCACATAATAAGCACCATAATCCATCTGACAGGCTCGTAGCTCACCAAAATACATAGCAGCTGGATTCAGACAGCCAAAGGTGACCTCATGCACTGGACGTAGGTAAACCGCTTTCACCGTCTGCCTACTTTCACATCCATCCAATTTTGCTCCAACAAAGTGCTCAAAACACAGTCTACAACGGAAAGACTGAACTGTCAAATTTGGACTAGTAAGTCTGAACCATCTCCTGTCCTGCACAAAGGAACTTTGAGATGTTTCTGTAGGCGAGAATACCAAGCCAGATTCACACAACCCAGATGTAAGCAATGGAGACCTGAAACAAAAGACCCATTGAGCTAGGCGCGGAGGATAAAACAAACCTTCGGACCACCACACAAAAGAAAACAAGAACTCGTATTGGCCCCTATGACTATGGCTGGATGAATCAGACACCCTCACTGTCAGGAACATTCCTCTGTGCAAGAAGCTGCTCTTTTACTGCAAATTCTGTGAACTGCAAACCACACAGAGCAGTTTCATAAGAACTGCTCATGTTTACTCTGGAAAGAGACAGTTCCTCATGCCATTAGATCAGGAGTGGCATCGTGAGATATAAACAGACTAAAAATGACAAGTTTCAGCTCTCAAATGACAGCTTTGGCGAGCCGAAGTGGATCTGAGGATGAGAGGTTTCTCAAACTGATGATGTGGTCATTAAGATATAAAAAGCAAAGTACTATCTTCTAAAAAGTACTGTGGTGGTAACATAGATTGGTACTGGTCTGTGATTATAATTTGTTTACTGGAATTACACTTTATACATTACTTTCAGGTCATTTGGGATTAACGGATTTGATAAAAGTGATTTTACTGAAATTGGGATTTCTATTGTCAGGTAGTAATCCATTGAAATACTGACAAGCAGTACAAAACTAGGCCTGCACGTCACAATATCAAAAATTTTAAACTCTCTTTCATTACCACGTTCATGTGCTATGGTGTTCATGTGTACAATAGTTATTAAATGTATTTTTCTTCATTGCACTTTGGAGTTAGTTTTAATCTTTTGTGTTAAGACCACATTCTTTTTAACTTTAATAACTAAAAATTCCCCATTAAAGGGTTCACTAGACCTGTAATGTGATGGTTTGGTGGTCACGCTACAAAAACGAGCCAAAACAGCGACATATCCTTGATAATTCTACCAAATAAGTCCACAAAAGTCATTCATTTCAATATTACTGAACTATATGTTAAAGGCACCAAACTATCGTTCAAGTGTACCAATGGCCTTCATCAGATACGAGTTTTAAACACCTGCGGTTACTTCCAAAGTGCTCCACCATCCAACACGGCGCAACATTTGACATATTTTGTAACTGCAGCGGTTATATTTTACATACATTACGCCTTCTTGAAATTTTCTGAAGTCTGTGATGATAAAGCTCGAATAAAAGTCGGGTTTTAAAAGCTCTCCTAATCCAAAAGCTGGTGGCTCATGGCCAGCGCAAAGCTACTTGCGCGGTTTATAGACCAATATAAACGCTGGTAAACTTTGCGAGCATCAAACACACAAAAAAAGCATTTATGTAAAAAATAAACTTACCTCTCAAATAAGTGGGCTACAACTTCAAACTTCGCTCCAACTACCAGCCAGTGCACAAACAAGAGTCCAGCATCACATCCACCAGCAAACCTGAAATATGGAAAACCAGCTCGAGTCGAACTGGCAACAGGTTTTACTTCATAAGAACTACTTCGACCGTAAGGTCCATGGTATCCGTTTAAAAAAATGGTTTAACCCGCACTCCTTGGTTTCTCTTTAAAGAATAATGCGTGAAAACGTCCACGCTGCACGTAAACTAAGATGATCTTGACGCGGCTGAAAACGGCCAGCGCGTCTTTGGTTCCTTTGGGAAGCCGAGTCACTCTTCCAGCCCGAGAGGTTCAGCTCTCTGTCTCCGTCTTGTGAACCCTCCTGCTCGCTGGAGACCAGAGAGGGAGTAACCAGACACCCGCACTCCTGCCGCTCATTGGTTACTTTCCACCGGAGCAGGAACCGTCACACCAGCAACATGAGGCGTCTCTATAGAAACTCAACTGGGAGGAAAATACCACGAAAAGTTGTTACAGTGAGGCGCAGTCCACCGTGGCCATGCATCCAGATACGTAACGCAGCCAAAGCAAAACACATGAAGAAGAAATTTGCATATTTGCATGCAGATTTTCATTTCCCTTACCCCTTTAAACTTTTAAATATGACGCAATCGCATTAAATACCAACGTATTTACATATTAAGAGATAAGGCCTAAAATGTTACCAAGCACCCAGATACCAACAAATCTGTTGAAAATGTGATTTCATGTAAAAGTAAATTAGGAAAGTTCACAGTTTTAATCATTTTAACTAAAAATGTGCATATGATACAGACCTTTCAAAAAATTCCACAACTTTTTTTATGTGATATATATATATATATATATATATATAGATAGATAGATAGATAGATAGATAGATAGATAGATAGATAGATTTATTTTATATTGGTTGTTTGCCAAGGCAGTAATAAAATCATTAAGAATAAAAACTATAACTTAATAAAACTACGTAGAAAAAAACTTAATATATATATATATATATATATATATATATATATATATATATATATATATATATATATATATATATAATGTAATGCAAAATATTGTGAAAACATTTAACCGGTATCATCATTAAATTATATTATTATTTATTATTTATGCCTGTCTGACCAGCAGGTTTTGTTTGAGAGTTCATGCTGTTACACCTAATACAGTGTTTTGTTCAGCTTAATTTCTGTTCTGGGGTCAGTCATGCTTGCTTTGTGTTGCCTGAGAGCTAGAGAGGAATGAGAGTTTAGAACACCAACCACAGAATTCCACCTCAACCCCTCCTCCTCCTATCCCATCTCGTCTCCCTTCCCCTCCCCTCCCCTCCCCTTCACGCTCCTTCCCCTCACCCTGTGCTGCTATTGACCCTGAAATCTTTCTTTAAACTTGAGCAGAACTTCCTACATCACCTGGGGCAGCAGGGGTCCCCATACATGCCTGCATGCCACCCCTGCAAGAGGTTGTAGGTTATTGCAAACATATTGTTTGATTTATTTTACTTCAATGCTTTCAGTAAAATGTATCTTGGGTTCGCAGATGCCAAGAGATATTAAAATGTCTTTTCAAACATAATGGAATAATGGCTGATGGTTCGTTTTTTTTTTTTTTTTAGGAAAGAAAGGGTGTGTGCAAGAGAAATAGTGAGTTAGCGTCGCGCATATGACTAACCGGGGAAAAACGGCATTTCAAGCCACAAATAGCAGGGTACGGATGAACCAAATGTCACTCCGAGGTACTGTGCTACAACACTGACATTTTCTTCTTCCAAAACAGAATCCGGAGAGAAGCAAAATGAGTGCTATTTTAAAACAGACCGCTAGATTTTTGTTTTCGGGCCTGATGTGCTTCACCTCCAAAAAGTGGGACAAAAGGAGGTAGCATTTAGACTGAACAAGAGGGCCCTGAGGAGAAGGATTCTGAAAAATTAGATGAGGAATATGGGACAGGATGTGCATGGAATGTAATACAACAATGCAACAGTGTGTTAAAATAAACAATTTACTGGTACTGTGTAAAGATTTCAGGATATGTCATGATATCCGGGATTTTTAAGCATTGTGATGCTTCTGACGTGGGATTTCTGTTGGACAATAAAGGTAAGACATAAGTCTCTTTATCACTACATTTAAACGTTTTTCATTTCTATAAATGCCATTTTACGGCGGTATGAGGCACCTAAACCTGACTGTAACTTACTAAAATTGCATTGCATAGTAGTGCAATAATAGTGCAAAACCATAACCCCAGGTAAAAAGCATTGTCAATCCCACTTTTAAATAAAAAATGTGAAATGTCCCTTTAAAAGAGGGGTTTAGAACGACGATAACCTGTGGTTAAACACAGTGTGAAAAGCCCTTTTCAGAATCAAGGCCACTAAGAAAGGTTCTTTCTTATACAAATGAACAGCTTCCCTCATTATCTCTTTGTAGGCCTTTAGCATTTAGAGAATAGGAGAGTCCTTGTCTGTTTGGATTTTATTTGTTTATGATGTCTACAAATGTTCCACCGTGACTTAACAGTAAGTGACAGCAGGCTTTCTCTATCCAGGGCTTTGGAGGTTTGTACCTACAGGGCATAGCAGCACAGAGCGCTCCTGGCTCCAGACCAGGCCATTAAAACCTCTGTGGGGAGGCCAGAAAGGAAAAGGGGAGGAGGGGAAGACAGACTAGATTGGTGGTTTGGTAATTGCTTGCCCTGGTTTTGCAAATATGCTTCCTCTTGCACTTTTGCTACACCTCTGAGGGCCCTGAGTAAAACAGCTTGTCCCAAAGAGACTCCAGAATTATATAAATAAATGCTTTCTGTTCTTTACTCTGAAGGCTGTACTATAGCAACTAAATGTTGTTATTTTGTTCCCTAAAGGTTCAGTTGAAGGCACGAGCTAAATATAGTTGACTCTCTCTGATCGCATATATAGTGTATAATTCATACTGTATGCATACTTTACATTAGAAGCTGAACTCCAAGTATAAAGTCCAGATTTATGCAAAAGCTTGCAGACTGAATCCAATGACTGTAGATAATATAGTTTAGTTTATTAAAATAAAATAAAACAAAATTCTCCCTCATTTTACCCTTAAAAATTATTTTCATTTTTGTATTCATCTTTATTAATTTAGGCCATATTAAAAATATTTTCATGAAATTGTATTTTTGAGTGAAATCAGTATATATATTTTTAATTGAAGTTTTTATTGCTTTTTTTTATTTTTTTTATAAATAAATATATATATATATATATATATATATATATATATATATATATATATATATATATATATATATATATATATATTTTTTTTTTTTTTTTTTTTTTTTTTTTTTTTACAAATAAATGCAGCCTTGGTGAGCATCATAGTCGTCTTTGAAAATATCCAAAAAACTTACAATCCCCAGACTTTTGTAAACGTGGCCATCTGGTTTAGTAATGTTGAAATAACTAGTCCTACAGATGTAATCGAGCACTGCACAAACTGTAAAAGATGCAGTATAAAGCATGAGGTAATTATGAAACAATCTAATGCATTCATATATAAAACAGTTAACCAGATGTATATGTAAACAGCAACTCCAGAACTCAGAATGTGGTTATTCTATTCAGAGGCAGAGTAATAAAAAACATTTGTATATTTCCATGTCTGCGCCATGTGCTGGTCATCATCAGCATCTCTATGCATTACACTGACAATGAGTGATGGTTTATGTTGAAGTATGTTCAGTTTATTTTATATATCTACTCTTTACAGTAGTAGCAATTTTTTTCCTTTTGCAGTGGTAAAGCCCACAGCTGCTTAAATAAATAACTTTTACTAGCAACATATGCATATTTTATAAGTTATTTAGAGGGAATTCTCCTCTAAGATAAATTGAGAAACATAAAAGTCAGAGATTATCTTATCAACATCACTCAGTGTTTGAAAGTTGGGTTTCAATAGCTAGAGGTCAATTCTCAGTTTGTCAGGAAGTAATTCAGTTTTAATGGCTTCCTTCCACTGAGTGCTTGGTTGCTTCAGCATTTATAATGTAAGACACGCCCCCTAGTGGAATATTATTGTCATTATGAAAAGTCATTACCCTTTGCGTGGAAGTAAAAATCATTTTAATTTTAATGTGCTGTTTATAACAACATATATTCACTCATTATCGAATATTAATTCCAGTTTATTGTGTTTGGAATAAATAATATGTTTAAATAATAAGGTCTCTGAATTGTTTCACCACCATCAAAATGAATATTCCTCAACGATGATGACATTTTTATTTAATTCTCAGTGATAACACAGAAAGCATTTTTATATGCCACTCTATAGAGTAACACAGCTCTCTTAGTGTTTAAAGCAGATCCTGCATCTGGAATTTAAACAATAAATAAGATTAAATGTTAAACACAGTTGCATTTATGTGGATTGATTGGATATGTGAACAGCCTCATAACTTTCCCTTCACAGTATTGGTAATGTCTGCAGAGGAAGTCGATAATTTCTATAATGATGTTACGTAATGATTTTCTCGAGTGCTCTTGATTTTCAAAGTGGACCACTTTACTGTGGCACAGTCATTGTGGGGAGATTGTCAATATTTACAGATGCCACAAAATGCAAGACAGTAGGCTACTGCAAGTTCGATATATCAATGCATTTTATTTAATATGCAACAATATCATTCACAGCTGAGCCCTGGATCCACTAAAGGCCTTGAGGTGTAAATGTTTGAGAGAGCAAAGGACAGTGTTAGGCTGGACAGACAGCCCCAAATGAGGACTGGTATGATTATAGCAATATACTCAGAGAGGCGGGAGTGTAATTGTGAGGTAGGCGCCCAGAGGATCTAGCTCATTCAGCATGTTCTGCCACTTGACATTGCTCCAAACGTTTAGAACGATGACAGCATGGCTGAGAATTGGGGCTGTCAGTCTATCCACAGCTCTCTAGTGACAATACTGCGTCTGGAAGCTTTTTACTTAGTGAATAGATACAACGCATGCTTATGATATAATTTACTTATAATTTCACTCAGAGTTTATCTACCTAGCCATATTCAGTTGCAGCATCACTGCCTGGGGAACAAACAAACAAAAAAGGACAGGAAGAAGAAGAAAAAACTTTTGGTTTGGTAAAGTTGTTAATTATTTTAGTTGTTTTAGCCTCTGCTAAATGAATAAATGTAAATGTTATTTAGTCTGATAAAATAAATAAATACATAAAAAAAAAACACACACACACAGATGAGCCAGAACTGTGTTTATTCTCTGTGGGAGATTAAAATAATATGGATATACATCATCAATAAATTATATTTATTTTAAGTTCCACTAGACTCTCATTAATAGAGTGCAGTGTTTTTAGGCCCTGAAGCCTACTTGGTAATGTGCGATTCGTGAATGAATCGTTCGTTTGAACCGATTCTTTGAAATTCAAAACATTTGCGCTAGCTAGACTGTAAGGGGCAACTTTGCTGTGGAAACGTGTTGAAATAATAAATTACACAACAGTTGACATTTTTATTTACTCGAGTACGTTGGATTTACAGTAATAAATTGTTGTGGTTTTCCCTTTGTAAAAAAAACAATAATAATAAAAAAATAAATATTATAATCCCTTTGTATTCTATAGCCTATTTGTTATCTGTCCTTATTTATTAATTTATTTCGGATATGTTTTATAAAAAGAACATGTTCCAAGTTGATTCCCTTGTTTTTGCTTGTTTTAGAAGCGCTTAATGTTGCTATTTATTATTTGTATTAGTATTAGTATTAGTATTATATCTCATGTTGCCGCTGAAAGACCTATTTTTGGGCTAACTTTTGACAAACGACCCGAAAGAATCAGTGAATCGATAATCGATGAACTGATTCATCAAACCGAAACGGAATGAATCGAATGCCCTGTGTGTGATGCTGGCCGCTGTCTCTCTGCCCGCCTCCAAACACGAAGTCGGCGGTCATGTGCGCCAAAAGCCCTCCAATCTAAATGATGCGAGATCCGAGCGCCGCTCCTCTTCATCTCCTCACTCCTATGAGACTGTTCTCGGCTTTGACGTCATCGTGTGCTCCCTCCGGTTGCTTCGGTAACCAGTCTCCCGCACCCCGCCTCCCCCAGTCCGTACGCTGGTAGGATCGTAATGGTACAGGCAGCATCCTGCAGCACAATGGTGAGCGCGCAGTGATTCAGCATCGCAAACTCAGCCTTTAATCCTTCTCTTTTTGTTTCACCTACATTTTTTTTCTTTATATCTGCTTGATTCGTCCTCACAGAGGTCTTTAAATACGTCGCGTACTGGGATGTTTTGAACAGGACTGAACTGTCACCGGACCGGGATCGTCGGACGGGCAGCTGGCACGGAATGGTAGGTCGGTCTGTGGGAGATGTTGATGCGGGAACCTGAAGGGTGGGGTGATGAATATTGATCGCTATGAAGGTTAATGAAGTCGATGTCTTTGTGGCAAAGGAAAATAAATGATCAGTCACGACAGTCGGTGCGCACGAGAACGAGCTCTAAACGGCAGGATTTCTCCGGTGTTTACCGGATCTGAGCGTGTGAGCGCACATCCATCCATGTTTTCCCTGCATCAACTCGCAGTTCTGCATCATATGTCCTGTTTCCAGTGACGGCAGGCCTTTGTTAGAATATGGACTGATAGAATCTGGAGTCACAGCAATGACGAACAATATATAAGCCTTTTGCATGCTTTATGGGCTATTTTAGTCCAATATAAGGTTCTAATTAAAAAGGCAAAATCTGGGTGATTTTTGCAGTTTAAGAATTTTAATTGTACATTTTAAGAATACTTCTTGCATTTTAGATTTTTTTTTACTTTTCTACACATTAACCAGTTTATCCTGGAATCTGAGATGGGGCATATGGTTATGGTTATGTTTTTTTTTTTTTTGTACCAAACACCAGAAACCAAATATATAAAAATCTTGATGTGCTTTTATTTATAGGCACCTATGATTGAAATATTCATTATTGAATTTAAATATAATGAAACACTAAAACATTTTTGGATATCAGATTTATGTTTGTGGCCCATGATCGATGACAATGTTAGTATTTTTAATGTTAAGATCAAATTGGATTTTTAAGGCCTTTTTTGGTTTCTGGCTTGAGATAAACATCAAGTCAGCATCACAGGATGTGATGTTTTCATGCACTTTAGTGCATCATTTTTTATAAGTCTGCATGGAATAACAGTCTCCAAAGTTATCAAAAGTGGATTCATATATATTCTTAACATGAAATACAATGGCTCTGCATTTATTTTTGCATTATATTACATATACAAAATGACTTGGAAATATTTGTGTAAAATATAGCTTAAAAAATTAACTATAATATATTTATGCAAACTGCCTCAATTAAATCAATTAAAGGTAACCCCTTCTTTTTACTTAGGCTTTTAATGCTTACTTTTTTTTTTGTTGCATTTTTCAAAACTGGTCAACTGACCTGTGCTGAAATGTTACATGACACTTTAACCATGCTTTTCTTTAAATACAATGGCACAATATGTTTTTCAACATCAGTACTCAGTTAAAATGAGCCAATTACTGCTGGGTCTGGCACAGCACAGTACATTACACTGAGGGACGTCCATGGACCAATCATCCATAGCCCCCAAAAAGACCCCATATGGCTAATTAGCCTGTTCCATAGTGTCTGTATATTGTTAAATCACATAACACTGGGTGCCTTGATTAGATTCAGCCCACGGTTTAGTGTCAGAGGTTGTTGTGATCATCTGACTTCTCATATTCTCCAGGTGTGCTCACATTTTAATTAGGATTAAAAGAGTAATTTTTATGAATGAAAAAGTGAAGCCTCGGTTCAGCAAACAATCCCTCTCTGCAAACTGACCTCTGACCCCTAAAATAAAAAATTGCATGTTTCTAAATGCCATATATATAAACTCTGTGGGATTGCAAAGTCATAATTTTAGTCCCTGCTGTACAGCCAAAGAATAGTCCCACTTAATATTTAATGTTTTGAAGCCAGTAGTCTGTTCTGTCTCTGACTGATTGTGGTTAGGATCAGTGGACCCTAGTTAAGCCATCTGAGTGTGCTAATGTTTCTATTGCAGGCCCACATTGTGAAACTAAATTCAACATGTTACAGGCCAAAGTCACTTGTAATGAGTTTGTAGATGATGTCTGTGCAAAACAGCGAACAGAGTGTTACTGGAATGGTATCAACATTACCAATCTGCTGTTATCGCCACTTTTATAATGTCAGTGTTTGAAAGATTCAGTGAAGTTCTTGACTCATGCATGCCATGCGCGGGCGAGTTTTCAGAGATCTTTCTTAAGGTCATTGCTTTGTAAGAGTCGAATGTCTTTTGAAATGTGGTGATTTGATAAAAGAAGAGCGTTTGATCAAAGCAGAGCATTTGATAAAAGAAGTTATTTTGGAAAATCACAAAATCAAAAAGGCTTAAATGGCCAGTTCACCCTAAAAGGAAAAATTTGGGCTTTCCTAATGTTATTCTAAACCAGTATGCCTTTCTTTTATCCATGAAAATAAGATTGTTCACGGTCCTATGAATGTAAATGGGGACCATGAGCTGTCAAACTCTATAAAAAGCATAAAACCTTGCACTATATTCCAACTCTTTTGAAGCGATGGTAAAGCTTTCTTTGAGAAACAGGCTTAAATTAAGTCATAGTTCCCTGACAATTTAGTTTGACAGCCGGGATCACCATTCATTGTATCTAAAAGAGCACATACAATTGATATAATGCTATAAATAAATATTATTTTTTTTAGTTTCACAGAAGAAAAAGAAAGTCATGTTCACTAAATGATGACAGAATTTTAATTTAGTAGGTGAACTATCCCTTTAAGACAGCTGATGATGACTGTAAATCAGTATTAATATACAAAACAAACACCTCATTTCATAAAATATTATAATGTTTCTGCTGTTTTATGACTATTTAGTAAGTTTTACAGTTTTTAAACCCTAACACTTCTTTTCCTTGTACATTTTCCATCATGATTCCCATTGCCAGTGATTCTGGGTCTTACAAGATCAGCATTCTGAATTAATCATCCATGAAATCTTAAGACTCATTGTAGGCATGTGTCCAGGCGTATGACTGATGATGTCATTTGCTGGTGGCCATGTGGGTTGACAGGATGCTCATTATTAATGTAATTATGCGAGAGGAGAGGCGTGGCTTTACAGAGCTCCACCTGCTCCTCTTCTGAGTGACTACAGGTCTTTAGCACTCGCTTTCTGTTTATTTCATCACTATATTTTATTAAATACTGTAAAAGCAGATGTTGTTTAATAATAACCAAACCACAAGATCTGTAGCAACTGAATATCAGGTTTTTTAGTCTGAACTCCCACAAGCTTCCAGTGAGCTGTGAAGAGATTTACCGCCACATTTGTTTTTGTTTTTTTTATGCATCGTGAAATAATTTTTATCATCAGCGCTGTGGTATTCAATGAAATTTCAGCCTCAAGGAGAATGTTTCCTGTGCAAAGCGATGGTTTTAAGATACAAACCACAGAGGCTGCTGGAATTGATTCTGGAATCACAGCAGCCCGTGGCGAGAGAAACGCTATGAATTTATCGATAGCTTTTCACTTTTATGTTTGACCTCCTTCCATCACTTCAAAGAGAAAGTTAATCAGGACTTTTAGCATCACAGGTTAGCTTTATAAATTTGGGGAAAAGTATATGTTTGAAATTGCATTAATTAGAAATGATCTGTTTTTAAAACAAGACATATAAACTATCATCGTATTTATTGGCAGATATTGCTTTAAGTATCATTTCAGTATGATGTCTTGTGCATCCTGCACAACAATGATTAATCTTCATATTATATCTATGTTACGTCTCCTTCATATTTGATGAGCTTTTGATCATGAGAGCTCTTCAGTTGACAGATGGTGCAGTTATTGGCTTACAGTTTGTTTATATAATTACTTTCAGCTGATCATTGGGATTTGAGAGCTCATCTTATGTAACTGATCATTTCTCAGTAAATGTAAATCCAGCGGCACCAACAACACACTTCTACTAAGAGTCAGTTGCCTTCTCTAGGCTGTCGCTGTGTGTTAGTGTTCATTTGTATTTTCTAGTTATTGTTTTCTAGTGATACCTGGTATTTGATATACCAAAGCTATGTCTTATTACGATGCCTGTGACCTTTTTTGTGATCTAGTGATTCCAGATTCATAAGACATTGTTTCTTTGGCTGAATGCAAATGAAGATATTTTGCAGAATGTCCAAGCGGTTCCTTCCAATATGACAAAAGTGGATTCCAGTGCAACTAACATTGCATTAATAACATACATTTCTTCATTTCATATATTCCTGGGAATTGAACCAATGACATGCCGTTGCTGGCTTAATGTCGAATTCACAGTCCGAAATGGACAAAAAGCACCATAAAGAGGTAAATTAGGCCATTAGATATTGATTTGCCAGGCTTGAGTATGTACAAGAATAAATAATGATTGAAATTAATTTTTTGGGGGGGTAAGGTATTCTGTTAAATACAGTAAACCAGTATAGCATGGAGCTAGCAATGCCAAACGGTCATGAGTTTGCTTCCCAGGGAAAACTGATTAAATGTATACCTTGAATCCAGTGTAATTTGCTTTTGATGAAAGCATCTGCCAAGCCAGTCTTGACTATACAGTGTCAAATGAACATGTTGATTAATATCTCTGATCCATTGTTTTGTCAGAAAAATTAATCTGCACAGGCATTAGTGTAAATGTCACAAATTCACTTTAAATAAGTAGATTTTCACTTAATTGCTTTAATTAGGTGTGTGACTATAGGTGTTTGTGTGTGTGTGAGTGTATTCATTTTTCTCCCTCAGAGAAAGTGTAAGTCATCATGCACATGTTTAGAGAGAGGTCTGATTAAACCCGGGAATACTACAGCTGTCAGCAGAGGATTTATCTGATAGTATTAATGTGGACAGGAATTGTGGGTGGGATGTCAAACCACTGGAACATCTGCACTCGCTATTTCTGTATACTTTAAACTCTATCCCTCAGATTCTACCTAGTTTTACCAAATGAAATGATGCTATTGTTGATGTCCAGGTAATTCAAAATAAGAAAGAACTGCATTCAAATACTTTATAAATCTGTATTTTTAAGGAAGATTCAAAGACCTTTACTCAGTTCCTAGTAAATGAATCCTGCTGAATGTGTACTGCAGATGCCATATTTTTTTTTTTTTCACATTTAAACGGAAGTGACTCTTAGCTGTTCAAAACATTCAGTGAGAGTACAGAAGAGCTGTCTGTGAATCCTCTTCTTATCTCTATATTGGTTTGTATGATTGCCAAGTGATTTAAAATGTATTGATGGTACATTATAGGTTCTTCAGATGAGTGTATTGGGAGCAAAGCACTCCTAGGTTCTTTAAAGCAAGACAGTGCAAGGTGGAATAGCTGTGGATTCGAGATAGCAAGCATGAGGCACAGAACGGAAGAGAGAGGAATGTTAGGGAGCACTGGACTTTAGTTCAGGGAAAATAAAAAAAAGAGCCAGAGCTTGAGAAGAGTGGGTTGGCCCCTGCCGTCCGGTATGATTTGGTCTCATGCTGATCAGGGAGGATAAGGCAATGAATGAACAAGAGAGTTTACTGCCTGCGAAAAACGGAAGACTCCGCATGCTGCCCTAACCTCACCATGATAGCTAGCCAGTTAGCTAAATAGATAGATAGACAGATAGATAGATAGATAGATGGATGGATAGATATGGATGGATGGATGGATAGATTGAAGTATTTTGAAGTGAGTCCAGTGGCCAGGTCCGTTGATCAGACTGCAGGAATTTGAATAATTTAGATGTTTTTGCTGTGCCTTATAGTAGCAGAGCGTGTTATGCAAGAGACAACTTTAATTGCCTCAGCACACTAATGAGATGTTATTATCGCCGAGCTTTGTTTGTGTTCTTCTAAGTAGTCATCCAAACAAGTGTTTGGACAAATGTCATTTTCCCCAGGATAACCCCCTGTCCTGCTCACTGCTTTTCTTTCACTTTTGTGTGTGTGTTTATTACAGGCACTTAGAAGTGTGTGTCGCTGTGTTTGTAGTTCTATGTGTGTTTATGTCTATGTGATCAGGAGAAATAGAGCATGCATGTTTGCTGTGTCATCTGACGGACAGGAAGTTACACAAAGGAAGGAGAGTTGAAATGTTTTACACTTAGTTCTAAATGATCTGCTTTACAGTTGCCATTCTAAGTATTTCACTGATGTAACTGCAGGCCATTCACTTCCACTCCGCTCTGAGCTGTAAGGTTCGGTTGTGTGTGCTTCATTAGTGCTTGGTTGAATGCATATGTTGCTGCAGAGCTTACTTGACAGGATTTCAGGCTCCCCACAGCATCATCGACAGAGAGAGAGATGGAGAGAGAGAACAGGAGAGGTTGAGGAGAAAGAGAGAAGAAAGAAAGACGTGAAATTTGGGACTAGCGCGGAACTACTGACAAATTTAAGTTATTCTTGTAAGCAGACTCAAGGTTTGCCTCTGGTGCACAGCAAAAAAGGACAGACTAAAAGCAAACACACACACACACTCACACACACCTATGTGACTGAGAGTCATAGCAAAATATCAGAGTTAGCAAACACTGAATCAGTGTTTGGAGCGATTTAGTGAAACAGTTTAAACTGATTCTTAGAAATGAATTTAGCTTTAAACTGCCGTTATTCTGACTTTGTGAACAGAAACATGAGTTATTTGCAACGTGCCAAACACGGGTAATTTAAAATAGATTCAGGACACAAAATGCCGGCTAAAACAGGTCCCTCTCTTTTGCTCTCATTCTGTGCACTCGCTCAGACTAAAAGCAGGACAGAGAAACTAAAGATGACCTTAACTTTAGACTGAGAGGATAGATAGATAGATAGATAGATAGATAGATAGATAGACAGACAGACAGACAGACAGACAGACAGACAGACAGATAGACAGACAGACAGACAGATAGATAGATGATATCTGCCTTAGCTTGCTGCTATGCCCCATGACGATAACGAACACTCATGATTGGCTGTGTGGGTTGTGGCCTTCAGGGATTCCACGCTGTGATTGGCCGAGTCCAGAGAGACCATGCTGTTGCCACAGAAAAGAGGATTTGATATTAACAGAACAGTGAGTGACATTTGCTTTGAACAATCAAGGCATCTGCCATTGTGAGCTCAGTCGTTCAGCCCGTTTTCTTCTATTGTTTTTAGGATGAAGATCGTACAGCGTGACGAGCGACTGACAAGATAATAAGAATCACAGTCATAGCGGTGGAGAACATTGCTATTGACATCTTGAGTGTTTCGGCTGTTGCTAAGAGACCCGTTGAGTCACTGCAGATAGTTTGGGAACATGATGAATGCTGAGAATAGGAGACACATCCTGACTGACTGGTTGTAGGCGGTGTTTGTTATTTACTCCTCCCACCCAATGGAGGAAAGTCACGGACACCTGTCAGAAAGTTTGATGTGTCAATTGTTTTGTGGTTTCTAACGCATTAGCACTCAATGAACTCCATAACTAGAGTACCTTTTAAGGCATCATAGCTAACAAGTGAATGGTATCTTATGTTGCCTTCTAAGATATGAAGCTCCCAATGCAGGTTTGGGAGGAGCCCACTCATCCTGTCCTGTCAATCACTGCTATGACCGTATATAAGCAGCAGTCTTAACTCCACCCCCACCCCTTCTCCTCCTCTAAATGAATTTATTTTCCCTCCACACCTGAGGGGGGTGAATGTGCAGGCGAATTCGTGAAACCTATATTTGGCCAGATTGCAACATAGCATCCGTTGTGAAATAAAGCAATCCCAGAATCCCCTGTGACAACCTGAATGAGAAAAAAAGCATTAATATACTCATTCATCAGTACTGAAAAGTATGAATTGGTAATAAAATGAACTATTTTACATACACAGACACACACAGACAGACAGATTAGCATCAGTTAGCAGGCTGTCTCAAAAGGTAGCTTCTCGAAGTCAGCATGGACCTGAAAGGGCTTTTGGTTAATGAAAGAATCAAGCACTTAAACTCAAAAGCTACTTTGTCTCTACAAGTGCTTTATAAATAATGGGGTTACTGGATCTCCATTTCTTTTATCTGTAAAGTGGAAAACGCATTGTGATGTACATAAACCCTAACATAATATTATAGAGTACATAAAAAGCAAATTTGCTTTTCTTTTGTGCTGTTAACTTCCATTACGCTTCCCTGACATGAATGCAAATGACCCACAGGATCAGAGAGGAAGAGAATTTCCTGTTCCTGACCTAGTGAGCAACTGAGCATGCTCTTTTCTTCCCTGTGGCATAAAGATTAATTTGTCCATCCAGTATCTGGACATACTCAATTCAATAATATTAAAAGCTCCTTTGTCTTTTTGTCCTATTCACTTATTTAATTTATATGAATATTTGTTTATTTCTCTATCCTAGATAAAGATGCAGTGGGACATTACGGCGATAGCCTGTGTACGGTCCACCCCCACTGTTTATGAGATATCAATCTAAAATGTAATTGCAGGTCGGAAAGGCTTAAGGATTCAAACCTAATAGATAGATCACATTATTCCCTATCAATCTGCACTGAAGCCACCTGTGTTCCAAAAATGGGAATAAATGACATAACAAGCTGTTGTTCTTTTAATGAAATTTGCTTTATTAAATCTATTATTATAATCTGATCACACCAGGCGGTCTAATGATCCACCCCACACAAAGACGTGTTGTCAGATTAATTTTGAAACCCCAGCTCAGAATCCCAGTCCTAATCCAGATTGAGCCAGTGGATTATTTTGCAAGGATTTTGGCAGCACAAGGTAGTCTAATCGTTGGAATGGAATGGAAACATACTCCTAGATTTGACCTCTCAGATTCGTCAGTCATTGTTGCTGGTTGGCATGGATTGTTATCCATATTTGGAAGCTGCTATACAATATTGATGTTATCCAGCTGGTGGTGTATTTACAGACAGGACAGCAGTCAGATGTTGTTTCTACTTGACAGGGAGAAAAATTACGCTTACCCATAAACACACTCATGCTTTTATAACATTATTTCATAAATTGTTTTGCACAGACCACGTAGGTTAAATATCTTTAGTTTATTTAGGGTATTTTATTGCCAGATTTGGTGTAGAAACAATTTGTTCTCAGAAATTGCTTGTCAATTTTACAATTAGTTACAAAAAGTAAAACATAGTGAACTAAATGTGGGAGACTGAAATAATATTTTATTTTAAAACATACTCCTATAATCTTTTAAAGTATATGTTTGTTCCAGAACCTAGAGAGCTACCTTGCTGCCTACATAGGCAACTGCCTTCTAAGTCAACATCCTAACTGAAATCAAACTTAAAAGTAACTGATTTGGAACCCTTAAAAGAAACTACATAGCATACATAAATCACCTCGTAGCAGATTTATACAGGTGGAGCTGGGGAAGGAGGAGGGTTTCAGTGAGCTCATTGGCTACCAATACAGGAGAGAACCAATTAGCTGTGCCATGTAGGGCTGCACGATATTGGGAAAAAATGACATTCGCAATATTTTATTTTTCTGCGATATATATTTAGATATGAAATCTAATCAATTTTTTATTACAAACAAAAATGGGGTGAGCACACTTACATTCTCATTTTAAATGATTTAAACATCGGCACCAATTGTCAATTGATTAATATGCGCGAGGGAGAGAGAGTTCGTGTTGTTTGAAGACTGTCTCTCTTTCTCTCTCTCTCTCTCACGCGCGCGCTCTCTCTCTCTCTGCCCTGTCTAAATTTTCACTCTATGATGGTTAAGCTGTGCAATTAATCTGCAAATCACATTCGTCAAGGGCCGGGGAGCAGCTGGCCCGTACAGTTAATGAATAACGGATCAACTACAACAACCTACATCGCACATCCTGCGATGTGACTATCGTGGATTCGTACATCGCGATATCGATGCTTAAACGACAAATCGTGCAGCCCTAGTGCCATGTGATGATGTCATTAGGACAGATTAAGTTAGACCTATTGGACTGCGCCATCTAGAGTTTCATGCCAGAACTCTGTATTAATAATGCTACAAAGATTCATGTTCTAAATAAATCCTGTTCTTCCGAACAATTTCCTGAAATATTATATAATGGGTTTGCACAAAAATGTTAAGGAGCACAGCCGTTTTAAGCAATGATTATAAGAAATAAATGTTTTTTGATCAGCAAATCAGCATATTAGATTGATTTCTGAAGAATCATGTGCCACTAAAGACTAGAGTAATGATGCTGAAAATTCAGCTTTGCCATCACAGCAATAAATTACATTTGTAATAAAATAAATTGTAATAATATTTACAGTCACACTACTCCTGCATTCCTCGCTATACGCAAAAGCTTCAAGAAAATGGAGTAGCAGGAATATTCAGTTGAGTAGTGAACAGACTGTGAGTGAGGGAATATGTTAATTAATTATTCATATCATTAAGCCATCCAGGACACCGCAGAGTTAACGGTGAACTAGAGTGGGATTCATCTGATGTCTCTCTCTGTCTCTCTCTGTCACACACACACATGTTCTCACACACAACAAAAAGAAAAAGCCCAAACTGAGAAAGCAAGGCAATTTAAGACCAGGGAGACAAAATGGAAAGAGAGCGAGTCACATTCTGGCTGATTTACTGCTCTAGTCAATTATGTGCCTGGACTCCAGCAAAGCACTTGTGCAGCCAACTGCAAAATATTCGAGTGCTCTGTAATTAGTGAGTGATGTCTGCTATTGATTTAACAGTAAACAACGCACATTATGGTTCTTCCAGCGAGAGGTCAGACTGAAGGTTTTGAGGGATTTGAAGGATCTTGCAATTTTTGGTGTCTTCTATGATCAGCTGAAAGGATTCTGTGACAGTATAGGGTTTGTTGCTCTTTCAAAAGCTCAGGAGACTTGGATTTCTGGGTTAAGTTTCTTTAGGTTATCGATTCTGCCTCAGATGTTACTCCAAATATTCATTATGAGCAATAAAAATAGGAACAGATAAGACAACTGACATGAAGTAGGGCCCTATGATTTCTGTGATGCAGAAAACGCGGATGGAACCGTTGAATCCAGTCGTAAAATCAGAATTTAACAAATAACACGTAATGTCACAGATGCCATATTCTGGATGGATACGTCAAAAGTAGGTCAGTACACTTAAATGAAAACTTGATGTGGACTTGTGTCTGTGAATATTAAACTGCAAAAGTACCATTTAAAATGAATCCATGAGTCCTCTCTCTTTCTGTGTGTGAATGAATGGTGCAGAGCATAACATAAACATAACCTCTAGAACTGCTCTGAGAGTCACTTTATGAGCATTTTACCTTATTTGTTTTAGAAAAATGATTGTCATATGTTATGACTATTGACTATAATGACTATAATATTACTTAATGTAATGAGAGTGCTACCATAAATTTACGAGAATTTGTTTAGCAGAAAATTGTTAATAGACAACACAGTATTTCTGATTTATTTTATTTTATTTTATTTGTAAAATCACATAATTAGAGATGCTTTTGATCAGTAATGTTAATAATTTTAAATAAAACCATTAAAATGGAATCCCAAAAATTAAAAGAAAAAAAGTTTTAAAAAAAAATTAACTGAAAAAACAAACAAACAACAACAACAACAACAACAAAACATTTCATAGGGCCTTAAATTATTATAATTTTTATTAAATTATTAATATATTGCTGTCTAATATTGTACGTTTCAGTATTTCAATTAATTATACATGCTTTTTGATAAATAAGATTTAACCATATAGACTATAAAAATAACCGAATCCAGAAATTTAAAACTAACAGTACTAAAACTAGGTACAACATAAATCTGAATAGTATAATTCAAATGAATTTAATGTGAAATGTTTGAGTTTATATTAAGATCTCTAACTTTTGATTGTGAGTTTTGTATCTTGATGAATCTGAGCACAGTTGAAAATTTTTTGAGATGTCTTATTGTGGATTATTAAAACTACTGTGAGAACTGCTGATTTTGTTTGCTTAGAAGAAAAGTATGAAAAAATCAAAAAGTGTCCATTTGCTGTTTATTTAACTGTGTTGCTGTTAAGGAGAAGCAAGTAAGATATTAAAGGGTGCATATAATGTGATTTAAATTTTTCCTTTCTCTTTGAAATGTTACAAGCTCTTTGGTGCGTAAAGAAAATCTGTAAAGTTACAAAGACTAAAGTCTCAAAACCAAGGAGATATTCTTTATAAAAGTTAAAAGGGCAGTCACACTAGACTGTGAATGTGCGAAATTATTTTGGACGCCGCTGCAAATATGGGCAGGAGCGGATTATAATGGTCAGTTATCACAACATGGATTAACATGTGCATGAACTGTGTCTGACTCTTTTGCGAAGGCTTCGAAAGCGTCTTATTATATTGTACTCTCTGTCTCTCTCTATATAAATATATACACACTAAGCAATAAAAAAATTTATAAAACGTGTCCTCATTCAAATGTTCCATCTGTATCTGTTTCCATTGACACTGTGAACCATGCAGCTTTTTTATCATCTTTTAAAGATGCATTCTATAAAATAGGACTCTGCGCTACAGATAAAATTAGCGCTTCCTTCATTTTTGAATTTCTAAACAGAGAGGTCATGCAGTGACTTATCGATCTTTTAAAGGTCCCACGTCTTCACGTGATGCGAATTCGCAGGTCGAGTTCACCAAACTTGAACTTTGGAACGCAGCGAAATGCAACATTTTTCACATGAGCTTGTGTTTCCGGTCTGACGCATTCGCATGCGTATGAATGCAAGTCAATGGAAGGAAAAGTGCAGTGTGACCGCCTCTTAAGACTCGTCCATGCCCCCCTAAAATGGCATGTTTAAACATGCCCCCACATATCTATATCACTGTGTGGGAAGATTTGCATTACACCGCCCAAATGTTCATGCAAAGAAAGAAGGCATAACTCTATTCTCACCGTACAGTAGTATTGTTTTTGCCGCCATGTTGTGGAGACAGTGCGTATTTTGTGGTGAAAGCGAAACTACTTTGTTTGGCCTTCCAAAAAAAGACGATATCCGCTTCATCATGCCTAGAGCTGATTCGTGCTGGTCGCTGAGGAAATACATCAACTGTGCACTGTTAAGCTTTTACCGTGGACAAAGTGGAGTCCAGCCTGGGGTTGTCACATGTGTCATTCATCAAATCCTCCGGCCGTGCTGTTCTCTAACCCACCGGCTGTTCCTCACTCAAGCCCACAGTGTGTGACGCTGTCTGACGCATTTTATGTACATTAGGACTGTTTCCTGAATCTGCAGACTAGCCAATAATTGATCTGTGCTCAAAGGCTGTTCTATAAAGTGAGACAGTTCCAACTTTGCAAGGACAGTCTGGTGCTTTTGACTCACAGCCTGTAAGTACATGTTTTATATTTAAAAAAATTGCCACTTCAAATGCAAGTTTTGAGCAGTATAGAGTAGCGCTTGTTGTTTGTCATTTCTGCGATCACAAATGCAGACATGGGTTTTATGTTAAAGTGGTGCAATACGCAATGCAACACGTAAAAACACAGTATAAGTCATTATAATCTATAATTATGTCCCCACTGAATGCAACAAATGCCTGGTTTTAATGGGTTTTATTGGTTTTGTATCATCGTGCTGCAAGACGGCATCACAATATGGGGAGGGGCGTAACATTTCCGTCACACACTTGAGGTATTCGGCCAATCACAATGCCCTGGATAACTGGCCAATCAGAGCACACCTCGCTTTTCAGAACAATGAGCTTTGTAAAAATAAGAGCGTTTCAGAAATGGGCACATAATAATGTTCTTTTTAGCCATGTCATATGACCCCTTTAATTTTTTTTTTTTTTTTGATGTTCATTCGTATTGGCAGCCAGCAATGTCTGTTTTTAACTTTGTCAGCATGTTTGGGGAGAAAATTAATGTAGGAATAATATACGCTTGAGTGTGTTTGTGTAGAGTGTGTATAAACTAAAGTTTGACTGCAGAACTGCTGAATAATCCAGAAGGTGGTTGAGAATATTAAATCAGAAAAGCTGAGGTGTTAAATGAAACTGTCAGCACTGAGACTCGCTCCCAGCTCGACTTTAACCTCTGAACAATGAGAGTCGAATGAGAGTCAAATAAAAACACGTCTTCAAATCACATTTTTAAGGCTCAATGTAAGTTATTCTTGACAGATAATGTGAAATGTATTATTTACTTATTAATACGTCACTGGTTTTATTTTGCACAATTTATCAGTGCAAAAAAAAAAAGTTTTCATAATGTTTCATCAAAATGTAATGCATTCCTCTGCATCTGAAATTCATTTTCTTTTTTACCAATGAAACCAAGGCACTATAGACCCGTCCTACATTATTTCGCTCTAATATTCTGTTTCAGCTAAATCTGCACTTTACCAAAGCCTCCAACTGAAGATGGTTTAAATTATGAAGTGTCTTCATCCTTTGTGCGCCCCAGCACAGCTCTGGTGATCTAGAATACGTTTTTACTCCATCTGTCTATGATTTCAGTCACTTTTGTTCTGAAATGCTCATCTGATCCTCAAGCTTTGCTCTCTGCTAGAGGATGGTATGTTTGACAACTCGTTTTTGAACTGCTTCTTGTGAAGAATGTTGACTGAGCTTTCGCCTGCAGTGCAACTTGTGTGAATTTCATTCAGCTGTTGAACACAAAAGAACATATTTTGAAGAACGGTAACCAAACAGTTGCTGGTAGCTGTTGACTTTAATAGCATAAGGAATAATTTTTTTTTTTTTATAATAAGTTAATGGCTACCGTCAAATTTGTGTTTACCAACATTCTTCTAAATATCTTCTTTTGTGTTCAACAGCTGAAAGAAATTGACACAGGTTTGAAACAAATTAAGGGCGTGTAAATGATGAAAGGATTGTCAGTTTTATGTGGACTATCTCTTTAGAAGAGAACTAGCACACCTTAGCAATAGGCTAGTGATTATTAAAGCTGCATACACACAAACAAATGGTAATATATCAGATTCCTATCAGACATTGTGTCTGTGTGCAACCCTGTATCATTATGTGCAGGATCTGGAACATAAACAGCAGCGAGGACATCTGTCTTCTTTTTTTCAGCTGATGTGTTGTACGGTATATGCTGCCCACATGTGCGATACCTGCCAGCACTGTCAATGAAGACGGCCCCGGCCCCGCCGACAGGGCCCAGATTGGCTCCCGGTGAAGAGAAATGTGTTTATGACCTGAGTAAATCAGCCGCACTGCTATCGACAGCCGCTACGCATAAAAACACAGAAGCACCTGCTCTTCGTTCGTTGTCATGATACAGGCCTGTGAACTGTGTATTCACATTAGCACGTTTTCATTGTTGTGTCAATGGATTTTGAGGCACTGTAAGTCTGTAATTTGATTGTGTATGTTTTTATGCACCCGTGGGGATTTTATGCATCTCTATGGGCTCTGTTGTCATGGCAATTTCTTCAGATAATATGTCTGGAGAGTTTTCTTTGGTATTGTGGTGAATCGAGCACTGATTTGAGCCCTTTTGACCCCTGTGTGTGTGTCTGAGATCATTTCCTGTCATGTGTGTGTGTGTGTTTTAAACTGGATATATTATTAGAGGCAGGTCAAGTACAAGTCAGGTCAGGCGTTCAGATTTTTATTAAACATAATATGGCAGCATATTTTCAATAGCCCCTACCAAAAAAAAAAAATTATATATATATATATATATATATATATATATATATATATATATATATATATATATATATATATATATAATTTAAGTGGTACATTTTTTGGATAAGAAAAATGCAAGGTTTCTAATTTGCAATAATGGCTGGAAATTATATGATTATTCACAGGGCTGTCAAGTGCTGTTAAAGATTAAAACTATTAAAAACATTTTCGAAAATTGAAATAAAGCAAAAATAAAACAGAAAATTATATATTGTGTAAATATTACATGAAAAACTGAATTTGTTTTAAAAATATAAATTGTTGCAAAAATGTGTTTTAAATTATTAAATTAAATGACTAAAAATACTAAAAATAAATCCGAAATAAATAAAACAATAGAAAACAAACCAAAAAAAGCTGGTAGATGTTACAAATAAAAACTAAAAATTATGAAAAATAACAGTTAAATCAACATAGTAGTAATTATATAAAAGTATATAAAATGTGAATACCTGAATGTGAAGGGATGAAAACAGAGCGACAGTAAATTTTGTACGGGAAGCGTGCATTTTGTTTTGTAAATGTAAAATATATTAATTTAAAGAAAAATATAGTTACATTTTATCTTTAATTCTTATTCTGGAGATTTTGTATTTGCATTTCAAGTGTACTGAAAAACTGAAACCTTCAAATAAATATTAAAACAGGAATCTCTGTAATTAACCATGCCTGGCATTCTCCCTGCCAAAACAAATTAAAAAATAACAATAAAATCTCTTCTCCCCCATCTGCTGCCATGTTTCATCTCTCTACCCCTCACTGTAAAAGCAAGATTTCCTCTTGTCTGCCTATCTCTTCATTTAACAGGAATTAAAGCCTGAATTGAGCTTTTCCCATGCAACATACTTCTACCAAATCTCTGATGATTGACAGATAGAATGATGAAATAATATTAAAGTCCCAGACACAAGCCAGTTATCATGGGCCCTATTGTAACGATCTAAATGCAAAGTGTAAAGCGCAGGGTGCAGGTGCACTCAGGGCGTGTCCAAATCCACTTTTGCTAATTTAACGACGGAAATACGGGTGGCGTGCCTGGGCACATGGTCTAAACGGGTTGTCCCTATTCTCTTAATGAGTAATGGGTGTTTTTTGGGCATAACGTGCAATAAACCAATCAGAGTCTCATCTTCCATTCCCTTTAAGAGCCAGTTGTGCTCGTGCCATGATGGATTTGCTATTTACACGGCGGAATTTGGCAAATAATTGAATCAATAATTGAATCAATAAGCAGTGAGTACATGCGTTGTGGACCTGCCTATACTAACACACTCTTTAACTAAGAAAAAACATTCCACCAGACTTTAGACCAGGTTTGAGTTGGTCTATGGCGCTGTCTATTTTCAGCTCCTTAAAATAGCATTGAGCCAGCAATGCGCCTGAACACAACTCTTTTTTAGACCATGGGCGCAAAAATGGGCACAAATGCATTTGCTAATTAAACAACGTGGCGCTGGACAGGAAAATGCGAACAGTGCCGGACTGAAACTAACAAACACAGTGTTATTTTAGTAGTATTTATATAATAGTACAGTATTTATTAACAGAATACTTCTCCTAAAAGTGAAAATTTGCTGAATTTACTCACCCTCAGACTGTCAAAGGTATGAGTTTGTTTCTTAATCAAAACAGATTTGTAGAAATTTTGCATTACATCAGATGCTCACCAATGAATCCACTGCAGTGAATGGGTGCCGTCAGAATGAGAGTCCAAACAGCTGATAAAAGCAATCAAAATAATAAACAATTAATCCAAACAACTTCAGTCTATCAATTAACCTCTTCTGAAGTGAAAAGCTGTGTGTTTGAATTAAATAAGATTTGTGCAATGAAATATTTAAATGGAGCACAGACCTCTGACAGATCATCAGTGTAAATTGACCTGAAAGCTCCAGACACAGTGGACTAATTAACCAATGTTTTCCGTTCATGAAACTGAGTTGAGGGAGACAAAGAGGAGGAAGGAGAGTTAGAGGGTGATGCACACTTTCCATCTGTCGGGTCTCAGGTGTGATGATTCACTGTAGATCTGAAATCACCTGTCTGCTCATCTCAGTATGGCTGCCGTGCACTAAATGTTTCACACGCTGTCCAAACACTTTACAAAATTAGCCTCTGGTGCGCACCACCTGTGTGAATGACAGATTTTGGCATTATGCAGCACACACAAACGTACACACACATATATACCATTCAGTGGCAGAAATGTGTCAGCTGCTAGAGACTCTGCTGGACCGTTTATAATAGAGTTATGTCTTGAGTCATGTTTTTAGTTTCTAAGTTCTAATGGCATCAACTGTCCATCAACTAACAAATAAAGAATGCATTTATTAAAAATGAGACATATTTCATTGAATTTTTTTAATTTGAAGAAAAATTTAAATTTAAGAATGATTTAAAGTATTTGTAAATAATTCAATCAATAATTCTGAGGTTTCATTTTCATAAAAAAAATAGGTGTACAATAGCAATCCAATTATTTTGTGTCATTATGAAAATACTGTCACGTGATTATTGCATCATTGCTAAATAAAAGCATTCATTTCTTTCACAAAAATGTTGAACTTTTTTAGTGTTATATTTATAGTTTGTGTTGTAATTTAACATCCAGCTCTACTACCCACCTTCACGTCACTCTGTAGACAGGTTTGAGGATTGAAGATCTGTCGATGCGCAAGAGGGCTTTACCTGCAATCCAGCATTATTAAACTCACCAATTCTGTATTATTCAGAGGCTATACTTGATCTATAACAGGAAGATTTCTAGTGCATCTCTCTAGCTGTTTCTAATCTCCAGGCATGAGTTTTATTGCCACAGCATTGCCCTTTTGGGCCACTTGGGAAGGCAGAGTTCCTGCTCTCTGCTTGCGTCCTGTTGTCTGTTAATAGCATATTTGCAGTCAGTAATTCATCACTCTCTTATCAAGGTTTCTCATCGGTTCTCGGCCTCATTCATCAGGCCAACCGCCCCTGATCTTGCTGTATTCTCCCCTTTATAGATAATATTTCTGTGCAGCTCAACTATTTATGTGCTGTCAGATATTTATTGAATAGCAGGCTAGAGAGTGTGAATGTTAATGCCAGTTTATCTAAGCAATCGATAATATCTAATTTAACAAGATCACGTGAAATATGTTGCTGTGGAGACTTTAAAACTTGTGTTGATTTGATGCACACTAAATGCAACACCAGTGGTGTTAAGTGTGGAGAATAATGGGATTTGGATTTCATTTTTTAATATTTTTGTAAAAATCTATTTTCCCCTATAAAGCACCATCCATTCATAAGCTGTATTTGCTAAGGTTAACATCACTGTTGTTACTGAAAAAAGGAGAGACCTGAGTCATATCTAGGGAACAGAATATGTGAGAGCTCTTTCGACATGAGCTAGTAATCAACTAGCTCAAATCAGAGCCTTTGCAGAACCTAGCATCTGCATAAGAACAAGCTAAAAACTCGTGGTAGCATGTTTAGCATGTGTTAGCGCAACATGTTTTCTTCAGAAAATGTAAAAGATTATTTTCTTAATATATTAATAATTAAAAATCACAAACACTTCCTCGTTGTTCTGTTTTTGTTTCTATGGTGAGAGTGTTGATGGTGTGATTTTATGTTAGCAGCTTTCATAACAGTAAACACACCATTTCAGTCAAAGGTGTTGAGCAGCATAGACTGGCCTTTTTCTGTATCTGATCTTGTGTCTATTTCTTATTCCTCCAAAATACTGGAACGTAATATCCCCTTTTTAAAATCCTGTATTTTTTTTCTGTGAATATCCTGTTTTACTCACAAATTTGATGGCCGCTTTTGAAACAACATTTCTGAATCTTTTGTTTTGAATCAGTGGTTTTTTTAGGTTTGAATATATATTTTTTAATCAGTGGTTTGTTTTGGTTAGAATCAGTGATTTGTTTTGGTTTGAATCTGTGGTTTGTTTTGGTTTGAATCTGTGGTTTGTTTTGGTTTGAATCTGTGGTTTGTTTTAGTTTGAATCAGGTTTGTTTTGGTTTGAATCTGTGGTTTGTTTTGGTTTGGATCAGGTTTGTTTTGGTTTGAATCTGTGGTTTGTTCTGGTTTGAATATATTTTTTTAATCAGTGGTTTGTTTTGGTTTGAATCAGTGGTTTGTTTTGGTTTGAATCAGGTTTGTTTTGGTTTGAATCTGTGGTTTGTTTTGGTTTGAATCAGGTTTGTTTTGGTTTGAATCTGTGGTTGGTTTTGGTTTGAATCAGGGGTTTGTTTTGGTTTGAATCTGTGGTTTGTTTTGGTTTGAATCAGGGGTTTGTTTTGGTTTGAATCTGTGGTTTGTTTTGGTTTGAATCAGTTTTTGTTTGGTTTGAATCTGTGGTTTGTTTTGGTTTGAATATTTTTTTTTAATTAGTGGTTTATTTTGGTTTGAATCAGTGGTTTGTTTGTTTTTTCAAAATAGCTGGGATGTTTGGTTTCAAATCAGTATTTTGGTTAGAATCAGTGATTTGTTTTGGTTTGAATCAGTGGTTTGACTTTGGTGCTTTGTTACATCATGCTATATCAAACCTCTCTTTTGTTTTTAGTTTTGCTTTGTTTGTTTGCCACTCTATTGGATTTATCTTGTGAACCCATTAACAAGCGTGATGGTTTTTAGCTGATACCGGGCCAAATTTAGGCTATAATGTATTAAATTTCAATGAAATTAATTTGAATACTTGCACATGCATTTTGTATAATAATAAAAGATACTTAATTGCTTCTATTAATTGACCTAGTTTGCCAAAACTAATTTTACAAAACCTTCATATTTACTTCATATTTTAATTATTTAAATATTAAATTTAATAGATTACACTTTCATGAAAATATTTGCAATTTGTTTGTAAAAGGAGCCAATGCCATACATGTTTTCTTTGCATCTAAACCGTTTTGACCAGCGGGTACCTCCAGCCTGTGTTGTTCAAGTGCTTTGAATTAAGCAGTTGATTTAATGCATTCTGAGTATTGAAAATCTTTGCTTGTTCCATCACTACGGTTCACAGAAGTCAGTTTGGTAAGATGTGACCTTAAGGGGCTGTTTTTATGAAAAACGTTGGCATTGTGAATGCATATGTGTTCACATGATGTTTCTTTACAAGGTGACATCGCCATCTACTGTCCTGGCATGCAGAGTACGTAGTTCTGTTTTTAGTAATGTTTTATCTTTTTGACAGCGTTGGCATCTGTACGCAAAACTTTTCAAAAATGCAAAGGAAAGCACATTGCTTTGATTAAATGTGGATTTTTTTTTTTATCGGTGACAAAGCTGAATCTGTGAAAGACGTTCCGTTGTGATATCGGCTGCATGAAGTATGTGTGGTAAAGCAGCAAAATAATCACTCCTCTAATGCTGATTGCTTGTTTTTAGAAGAAGCCCCTGTATCGATCAGAAATTTACACTGCTATTAGAACATTAACTGACTTCAGACTGCAAATAATGAGAGAAAATAGTCATTAAGGATTGGAACCTTCAAATTACTGAAGCAGGAGCTATTTAAGCTCTCTCACTCTTCTCTTTGGATCATTCTTTTCATCATATTGACTCATTTTAATCAATAATATGAAGGTTAAAAAGCTGCTTGGTATCCGATAATGCTCTTTGTCTCTGAGATGACTGCAGAAGTAGCAGTGCAGGTTTGTGTGCTTCAGTGGTTGCTGTGAAAAGGAAATGAAAGTGATGCTGTTAATGTCAGTCATTTGACAAACACACATAAGCCATTTACACACACATCTGTAAGCTGCCACTCAAAACCAGCAAGACTGTCATAGCAAGTGCTGTTTTCACACATCCAACCAATTTCAGATCAGCATCAAAGGCACAACCATATATGATGCTTTAGATACTATGCTATATATATATATATATATATATATATATATATATATATATATATATATATATATATATATATATATATATATATATATATATATATTGTTTATTTTTTTGATGTCTTATGTTAGGTAAAAAATGTTAGCCTGAATGCACTATAAGTTGCTTTGGATAAAAATTTTAATTTTAAAAAAATGTTTATGCTCACCCTGCATTTAATTGACTAAAATACAAACATTTGCAACATATATTACATATAAAAAAATATTGAAATTATTACACATTATTATTCCAATTAAAATCTGTTTTCTATTTTTATATAGTGTAAAAGGTATTTATTACTTTGATGGCTTATTATTTATTATTGTTGTACTAATGTATGTACTAATGTATGTACTAACGTTTTCAGGATTCTATTGATGAATACTGTATAAAGCTCATTGAACAGCTTTCATTTGAAATTGAATTTTTTTGTGACTTTATAAATCTATACTGTCACTTTTGATCATTTTAATGCATCCTTTCTAAATAAAAGTATTAACAAACATATTTAATAAATATTGGGGTCTTTAAGATGTTTTAAATTTTTTTATTTATTATTGATAATATTGAAATATTACTACTTCTAAATTTATATCGCTTCACCAATTCATCATAATATTTTTTTTTCTTTACACTGACACCAACTATAATGGTTGCCTATAAATAAGTTTCAAAATATCATACCATTAAAATGACTCACATATTGCTGTGCATCCATATGGATTGATCCTTCTGTTACAGCTGGCTGATATGAAGTCTGGAAAACACTAATGAATATTTAATGCCTATATCCAGAGGGCTTCAATATCTTTAAAAGGCAGGGTGCACGACGCTCACCAAAAGCTCCTCCTCATCTCTTGGGAGAAAAAAACTAAACAGGAAACAGAGCAGAGCAGGCGGAAGAAATAATCAGCAGGAATTAGCATGCTGTCTTTGACTCCTGGATGACACTGACTATTCTTGGAAAGCCTGTTCTAATGCATAGATCCTCAGTGTGCTGAGAGCCCTTATATCCACAGGGCAGAATGAAGATGGTAGATGTGAGAAGAGAAAAAAAGATTGTTGTTTATCGTCTCAGCTTTCTCTCTTTTAGCACATATCATTATCTGCCAAAAAAAAAACATCTTGAGAAACCAAGTCATTTTGAGATGAAGTGAGATTTACGGAATAAAAAGCAAATGTCTTACTACCTCAGCTATAATTATTCACTCAGTTTTTAACCATGACTCTTAATTCCTGTGTTCCAGGTATTTATGAACAGATGTTTCTTATATAACTGCAGTGCTCCAGTCCTGGATGTGAAGATTGCCTTTTGTCAGGTGTGTGTTCCATACAGGTAAATTAAAAGGTAGAGTATTCATTCACTTCCATTCTGTCCGTCATTCTTTTGGATGTGTCATTGCCTATAATAAATATAGGTGACAGCATGTCTGAGTCTTTGAGGAAGATGTACAGCTTACAGCATTCCAAGCCATTCAGACTTGGGTTTCCCAAAATTCATTAAGGTCATCTTAAGATCACTTTAAATATGCATGCGAATGTTTTCTAAAATCAGTGCGGTTATATAGATGCATCATTCAAATTTAAAGCACTTAAAAGGAAAATATATATTCTGAATCATTTACTCATCCTTGTGTGTGTGTGGGGGGGGGGCATGTTTTTGTGACATATCAGGACACAACTCTGTATAATGACATGGGTATGACACAGGTATTACAAGGAGAGGGTGACTTATGAGGACATAACCCATGTCCCCATTTTTCAAAACGCTTATAAATCATACAGAATGAGTTTTTTTGAGAAAGTAAAAATGCACAAAGTTTCCTGTGAGGGTTAGGGTTAGGGGTAGGGTTGGTGAAGGGCAATAGAATATACAGTTTGTACAGTATAAAAACCATTACACCTATGGGATGTCCCCAGGGGCGTAGCAAGCTTTTCAAAAGTGTGGGGGATGGATGTGGTTTGTTTATAAACAATAAAAATGATGAACACATTGACAGAGGGGTACAAAATGTAGGCCTTAAAAGTTCTCTGGCACTGTGCGGGATTTCCGGCTTGCAGCGTTTGGCTGGGAAAAAAATAATCCTAATAAAAAAAAAAAAGAAAAGAAAAAAAAATCAGAAAAGGGGAGAAAAAAAAAAACGCAAAATCAGAAAAGGAAAGAAAAAAACGCCCACACAAAGCTTTTTCTCTGGTGGTATAAATAATGTAACAATTTACTGTTTTTAAACATTAAAATAATATACACTTTAATTTCATAGTTCTTAAACAGGTATGCAAACAATATCCCAATAACAGCAAATAGCATTAGTCTAAAAACGAAATATAATACCGAAAACACTCGACATGTCAACAAGACGATTAACAGAACATCTTCCCAAACACATATCAAGCTTATTTAAAAACCTCTAAAGAATAAACACTCATTCAAAGTACCTGGAAAAGGGAGATGTAAATAACCATAAGTTCCCGCCTCCTCAGCACGAGCCTACCGATAACACCCCAAGAGAGGCGGGACTTAAGGCAAAACAGCCAATCATCAGCCGATCACACTCAAAGCAGGTGTCATGTTTTAGAGGGAGGGGGGAGGAGGCAGCCGCGGCGAGCACAAAAACAGAGCGGTCAGAGAAACGGAGGAACTGTAGTAAGACGTTTGTGCAAAAACTGCGGAAAAACTGCAGAAAATGTGCGGGTGTCGAACCCTCTCATCGGGAAAAGTGTGGGTGTTAAAACCCCCACATCCCCCACGGGTGCGACGCCCCTGGATGTCCCCACATTTCACAAAAACAAACGTGTGTGTGTGTGTGTGTGTGTTTCTTTTCTTTTTTTCTCGGGAAAGTGACTTTTTTTTATTGTATAATGATTTCAGTATGTGCAACACAAAAGAAGATATTTAGAAAATGTCTAATTGATATTCTTTTGTTGTTTTGCAAAAAAAAAAAAAAAAAAAGATGGAATGACATAAGGGTGAGTAAATAGTGATTTTGAGTGAACTATCCCTTTAAATTTAATTTATAGATGTACATCTTCCTTAAATTCTGAGCTGTTGATCGACTCAGTTGTGACAATATTACAATATAACGTTGTTTGTCTGATTTATATTGTAACATTTGTATTGTAACAAGGTTGAAAAAGGTAATTGCGACTTTTTTCTCAAAGTTATGAATTTTGAAACTTGCAATTCTAATTATAATAAATATCCGATTCTAAGAAAAATATAATATTCGATTTACCCCCAATCCCCCCCACCCCACACACACAATTCTGAGTTTACAGTTTGAAAAAAAAGAAGGTAATTGTGAAGTCACAATTAAGACTTTTCTTCTCAGGACTGTGGGAAAAAAGTTGCAGTTACCCCTTTTGTTTTTTTTTTACCAACGGCCCAACAAGCTTCCATTTAACATTCATACGGTATATCAGAATATAATAATGATGCATGGTTTTACATAATGAAACTTCCTTCTGATTAATCTAAATATGAAGTAAAGCATCTCTTCCCTAAAGAAATCACAGTAGCACAGCAAAACATTATTAATTCACCAAATATCCCTTGGGGTTTTTGACTTTCATTCTTTCTTTTGGGCTTTAAATTACCTTCATCATCTTTTGGTGAGACGTACAGTTCACAGGTCAAGAAGACTGTAGGTGGAGTTGACTAGCAGATAAAAAATTCACTCAGTTCATATTCCAGAAGGATCAATCCATGAATCAACACCGTGTCCTTGATCGAGACACTTAACCTCTGTACTCCACAGGGACCGTCACTGTAGTAAGTGTGCTGGTGGTCACTTCAGATAAATGACTAAATGACAACCAAGAGTGTTTCACATCCCTGAAAGTGTAAAAGTGTATCAGTTCTGCTGGGAAGCAGGAGACTTGACTCTGAATTGATTCCAGTATGTTTTAATGCGAGCATGTTGCTAAGCTCACAACATCAGGATTTCTACAAAAAAAAAAAAAAAGTGACATTAATGATAATAACAGCTATAATTACTTATTGAGTACCAATAATAAATGATAATAATTGAACAGGAAATCAGTAATTGGAATGATTTCTAAAGGATCATGTGGCACTGAAGAAATCATAAAATAGAAAACAGTTACTATAAATGTAATAGTGTTTTACAGCTTTTACAGCTTTGCAGCATTTTAAGTATATACATCGTTGGAGAGCATAAGAAACTCAAATCTTAATTAGTCCAAACTTTTGACCTGCAGTGTATGAGTTAATGCATATAAAAAATTACACAGCTTATATTTTTATTGAGTAAAAAAATGACAACGTTAATATTTCTGTAATGCTATTCATTTCTTATACTATTTAACGTTTCTGCCTTATAATGCCATCTCGGTAGGAAGCTTAACAGGTTTTAGGATGGAACTAGTTTCACCACAATTATCAATCTAAACCAAACCACAGCATTCTATGTGCTCGGTCCTTAATAAAAGGCCACAATTACCACAAATCTAAGCTCATTAGCTTCTAATTAGCGCAGTCAGTTTATTAAGGGGCCGCTGCAGTGAGAAGTGACTCCCATGATGAAAATAGACTTTATATGCATTTTATTCTCTCACACACTAATTACCATCTAGCTTGTGAAATGATGTGGACAGTTTCCTCTCTTGGCATGGCCAGGAATATATTCAGTATGTGACAGTTAGTACAATCGATTACACCGCTGAACCTTGTGCCAACGCTGGCATGAGCTCCAGAATGAAGAGAGCTCTCATAACTTAATACAGTCTTATATGAGATCTTCAGCCAAGCAGAGATAAAAAAGTTTTCTCTCCAGTAGCGAAACTAAAATGATATGGGTTTATATATACACAATTTTGTATCCCCTGCAGCTTTATTTATATCTCACAATTGCAACACAATTATGTGAAATAAAGTTGCTGCTGTGAGCTATTTACTGAAAGTACAATTTTTTTACTTGAAACAAAATAAAATATGAAAATCATTTGAGGCTAAAACAGATGTTTATGTCTTTATGAATGTGCTTTTTTTTAAAAAAAATAATAGCCTTACAAGTGCTTACATCAACTGTCTAAACCCAAGTTCTGTGATGTTCTCAGCTCATACATCCATCTTTTTCTCCATGTCCAGGGGTTTGGCAAACAAGTTGATGTTTCTTACATTGCCCAGCATTACAACATGAGTAAAAGCAAAGTGGACAACCAGTTCTACAGTGTGGAAGTAGGAGATTCCACCTTCACGGTTCTCAAACGCTACCAAAACCTAAAGCCCATCGGTTCTGGGGCTCAGGGAATAGTGTGGTGAGTACCCATAATGCACCACTTTTGTCTTTTTATTGTGAAAGAAGTCCGTATGGCATAATGCTTCTCAAACATCTTCCTGAATCTTAAGAGCCATATTTGGGAGTTTCTTGGCAGGTTGAAGTGCAGTTCCCAGTAGACAGCAGCTAATCTGAATCCGAGATGCGCTCGCTGCGCTCCACAAAAATCAAACCATTTGATTTTTATAATGAATTTTGAGTCGCAGACTTCTGCCTAAGGGATTATGGGAGATCTGGATCAAGGTGGCCCTCCCTTTTCCTTTTCCCCCTCCCCCAGTCCTCTTTCCTAGCATCTCAGTGGCAGCGGTTCGGTTGTGCGGAGAAGACAGAGAGGCAGGACTGGACTGTTAATGACGTTGTTGATGTGTTCTGGCTGGTTTGCTGGATGCAGTTATCCTGCCTGCTGGACGGACAACCCTGATCTAATTTAGCTTCCTCTCCTCAGCAGCAGTCACATGATGTAGCATGGCAGCGCTATTAGCCTAACAAACGCCACATCATTCTTCAGAGAGAGAGAGAGAGAGAGGGGACAGTTTAAAAGGACCGCAAAGTCACATGTTTTCCACAGGCCCTGATAAAACTGGTGTGGTTTGGTTATATTGCTGCAGTATTTTCAAAAATGTTATAAAAACTTTAAAAGCTTAAAGGCTAGCAATCTAAAAATCACAATTAATGTTTAGCAGTTTATCTATTCTGACTACCAAAACTTCATAGACACTATAAAGTATTGATTTGAAATTGTAACAATTATTGGAGTATGTTTTATAAATATATATATATATATATATATATATATTTCAGTTTATCAGTTTAATTCAGTGCATTAATTGCTGATGTTTTGTAATAATTTGTGAAATTTACTAGACAAAATCAAACAACAACATTTCAGGTTTTATTATATTTTATTTTATTTAATTCAATTTAGTTTCATTTAATTTAATTTGGTTTCATTTCATTTCAAGTTTCTAGTCAATTATGAAGATTCCTTTATGACCACTGTGACTTTATAAGATGGAATTATTAAATAAAATTTGAATTTATTTTGAATTCAGAAAATAGAAATTAAATTTGATCACTGATATTGATAATGTTTGCAACATTTCTGCCTAAATTCATACCTGCCAAACGTTTGGAATAATTTTGATATTTGTATAGATGTACAGTAGGTTAGGCTATTACAACCTTTTCATGACTTTTTCAAAGCATATTTTTTTGCTGGCTGGGTCTGTGGAGTTATTAAATGGATCCGTCATATCACTCACAGTCCATGTTGGAAAGCTACATGCTGAATATTTAGATGACGCAGTACTGCTTTCCTCCGAGTAATGGTCAGAGCTATGAGCATCTGGCATCGTGCCGCTAATAATTTATCATACCACACACTCGCACACCAATCTCCTGACTGCATATGCTGGAAAATCAGATTCTTACCTTGCAGAACTCTCTCCTATATTGGACGTTTGGTTAAAAGATATGTGCCAAGAAAATAAACACGCAAGTAAATAAAAATATCTATAAACCAAACCGAATTCCCCAAAACATTACAAGCATCCGTTCTGTATTATATAATCTATTATGCAGTACAAAAGCAATTTCAAAAGAAGCAAAAGGATGCTGTCAGACTCCTTCGGGATTTCTGGGCCCAAACCGTGGAAGAAAGAAGTTTTTTGCGTTTCTCAGAAGTCTGCATTCGTACTTGCAATACTCTATTTATATATAAAGTATATTGTGCACTGTATAAATGCAGTAGGTAAAGACATTTGTCCTATTATTAATATTATCTCCTTATTGAAATGCGCTCAGTTTGACCCTCCACGTTCAATCATGGTTTAGAACACTTGCTTGGCTCATTAGTTGATTGGACACCCTAAAGACATTTTTACATTTGGGACAATGCCCTGAAAAAAACATGCAATGTAATGTGGTTGTGAGATGTGACAGTATCAAATTCCACAGTTTTGAACATTTATGATTGCGTATTGCATGTTTATTCAGCAAGAATGCATTAAATTGATCAAAAGTGACAGTAAAAAAAACATTTATAATCTTATACATTTCCACAAAAATAGTAATCAGCACAACAGCAACATTGATAATAATAAGAAATGTTTCTTGAGCAGCAAATCAACATATTAGAATGATTTCTGCAGGTCATTTCTGAGACTGAAGTAATGATGCTAAGGATGTAAATAAATTACATATAAAAATACATTCAACTGGAAACAGTTATTTCAATTTTATTCTTAGTCTTATTGTAATATATATTACAGTATTTCTGTTTTACTGTTTCACTTTTACTTTCTGACCAAATAAACGCAGCCTCAGCATAAGATATTTCTTTCAAAAACAAAATAATCTTACCTAACCCAAAGATGATAACAGCAGTGTGCATATTGTATAAACATATGCATACACAATGCATAAAATTAATATTATTTACTATATTAGTTCTAATATTCAATCAGAAATACTCTAATACTAATTTCTAAAAAATATCTTGATGATTATATAAACTCTCATAGCAAAAAAGCGCCTTTATTTACAGTTCTTGTGTATGCCACAAAGACTCTGTCATTTATGAGAAAAAATAATGAGAACACAAACTATTTGATAGGATGGTTCTGAGCCAAACTGTTGTGCAGCTGGCAGAGAGCTGAACACTGTGATGAACTTAGTGTCAAGTTAATTACACTAGGCTGTGATTCATTTCACCAGACTGTCACCAAACTCCACTACGGCTGTCAGCGACTTTGTCATCCTTTCCACTTCTTCTCTGCATAGAGCTGGGTTTGGGGTGTGAGATGTATTGTGCTTTGATTATTGTACTTTTGAACATGATTTTTAATGTATTTATTGCCTGGAGAGTTTTAATTTTTATTTTTTTTTTTAGTGGAATAAAATTCTGCAAACAATGTCATATATCTTACTCATCTTTAGTAAATAAAGATTTAAAGGACATTTTAAACATTTAACATTTAAACATTTGCTGAAAATTCCCTCTCCCTCGGGCCATCCAAGATGTAGATGAGTTTGTTTCTTTACTGGAACAGATTTGGAGAAATTTAGCATTACATGACCTGCCCACCAGTAGTACCTCTGCAATGAATGGGTGCCGTCAGTCCAAACAGCTGATAAAAACATCCCAATAATCCACATCCATATGATTCCAATCTATCAGTCTTATGAAGTAAAAAAAACTGCGGGTTTTTAATAAACAAACCTGTTACTCTGACGGCACCCATTCACTGCAGTGGATGCATTGGTGAGCAAGTAAAGTATAGTTAAGTTTCTCCAAATTTGTTCATATACTATTTGTTCAACTATACCTACTATATAATCCACCCCGCCCCCCCCCCCCCCAAAAAAAAGTACTTACCATTATATTGTTCCAAACGTGTACGAGTTTCCATCTTCTGTTGAACACAAAAGAAGATTGAAGAATGCTGGTAACCAAACAGATTTAAAATACAGTGGAAGTCAGTGGAATCCAAAACTTCGGTATTGTTACCAACATTCCTCAGAATATCTTCTTTTATTGTATTCCATAATATTTGTGTTTGTGTTATTGTTTTTGAGTGAGCTATCCCTTTAAATTTCAATCTGTTTCTCATTTAAATGTATCGTGTAACTTGGGAAGACAAGACGTAAGTGGCTTTTTGTGACCATTTTTGGAGCTTATTTCTTTGAATTTATTTACCAATTATAATTTTCATTAGATAGAAATGAAGTTTTGACACTTAGTTTTTTGTATTTCTTACATAAAGGAATAATACTTTTAGATATATGCCAAAAAGAAAATGATCACATAATAAATTTTAGACAAGCAATTCCTTATATATATCCTATTACTGATATAGTGTCTGTGGTTATATCTGTCAGGTCTAGTCATACAAACAGTTTTTATGCTGTAGCTTCAGTTAGTTAAAGTGTAGTCTGGTTTGTGACAGCTGCCTGTAGGCAGGACTCTTGAAGAGCAATGCTGCAGTGTATTATCCACCTAGAGAGACAGCCGTGACATCATCTTTGACACAAATGGGTATCTACAGCCACCATTAGCTAAAAAATCTCTCAAGCTGCCGTTACCATGGACACATCAGATCTCGGTTCCAAAACATGCTTTAGAAACTTTCCTGCTGCAGCTGAGAGAATTTCTTGATGACTTCAAATCACCTGGTTTACTTTCTAGTGGAATGAAATAATTGTATAATTCAACTGCACTCGATGTAAAAACAATTTCCACTAGGAACTGCTAGTAAATTTAAGAGTCCATTTTAAGAAGCAGCTAGTAACACTGAATTAAAGAAATTAATTCATTGATTAATTCATCATTAAATGACATTCTTAATTAGAAAGACTAAAACAGTATTTTCTTCTAAAATGTATGCCAGCATTCTTCGAAAATATAATTTTTACAGTGTGGTTTATTTGCAATTTCTTTTGTAATGTAACTTTGATTTGGTGTATACGGTAGGTTTTCTTTCATTGTGTGTGGCTCGTCTGTAGGGTTTTTCCTCACCCCTCCTAGACAGACTGTTTTGGTGTACCTCACCCCCTTCTGCTTTGACCATCTGCTGTACAACCAGCTCTGACTGTCCGCTCAAATAATCCATAGGTGAATCAAATTCCATATGGACCTTGGAAATCTTGATTTCAGACTATGATTTAGAGGTAAACGTCTTTGGCTGCTGAGTTGCAGTCCAGTGTGGAGGTTTTAAAAAAGGTTGCATTGAAAACAGATAAGTGCCCAAGCACTCACGTTTTATTCACCCAGAAGGCTTTTTAAAAGGTTTTTATTGTGGATTAAAAGACGGAAGGTCAGTTTTGACTCTAGAACATGGCACACTGTCTGGGGCTGCATGGGGTGCTACAGGAGGAATTCATTTTTCAGTCATTACATTTCCTGGACCTGTGTGAGTCATGTTTTATTAACAATGGCTCTCCAGCCTTTACCAGCGCATGTCAACACGGTTAAAGAGAGACTCTTTCAGTGCAGCCTTGTGGGTTGAAGCATTCAGCCGTAAACCTCAGCAGCTTTCAGAACACTTCTTATACCTGGTCCAGTCGTAAAAAAATATAGTGCTTTAACCAACAGCTCTACTGCTGCATTTACCAGCTTTTCTTCCTGCCACACTGAGGGGAATATATTCAATGTGTGTGTGTGTGTGTGTATTAATATATCATTTTCTTTCTATTTTCTTTCTATTCTCTTATCTCTTCTATATTTTATACTATATGTATGTGTGTTTGTGTGTGTGTGTGTGTGTGATTTATTTATTATTATAATATTAATATATTATTTATTATGTATGTAGTAGCGTTAAAATTAGGGATGCACGATAATATCGGCACAATATCGGTATCGGCCGATAAAAGCTTAAAATGACCATTATCGGTATCGGCCGATATGAATATTTCTGCCGATGAGCCAAACCGATATTCTCCAAGTGAAATAATTGACCTGTTTTTCAGATGTGAATGTCTGTCTACATTTGTAAAATAATAAATTTATGGTAGAATCAGTACAGAAGAGATACATGGATTTCTCTTCAGTAAAATTAAAGTTTAAATATATCAGTATATATTTGTATATATATCGATATCGGTATCGGCATCGGCCAAAATTATTTTGAAAATATCGGCATATCGAATATCGGCCAAAATCCAATATCGTGCATCCCTAGTTAAAATGTATCATGTTAAAATAGCTGTAATACATATAATTAAATGTGTGTGTGTATATATATATATATATATATATATATATATATATATATAACTTTATGCCTGTTTGGCTTTAATTTCCCATAATCCTCAAAGTAAAAGGCAGGAAACTACTGAGATGGGCAACCACCCACTGTGATTCATTAAAGCTTTATTGTGGTTAATTTATTACAAAAATTAATTGATTGCCTCCCATTGGCCTCCAGGTATACTTGTTGATTGAAGAAACAATTTTATTTGTGAAATTGAATTGTGAATCATTAATTTTTCTTAAATACGATTTATATCAGCCTTCACTTATTAGAGAACACTAATGTGTTATATCACAATGAGCCATTGGCTACCTTGTTTTCTGCAGTGCTTTGGGATTGAAGCCACACACACACACACACACACACACCGAGTGCCATGGCCCTCTCTAATCCTGTATTTTCCCGTGGAGTGCTGCTGCTCTTGCATTGTTAATGAGCATGGTTTCCCTGCTGGCGAGTGAAAGCAGAGCAAAAGAGAAGAAGAAAGAGTGTCTCCAGGTTTAACCCTTTCCTCATATTGCTATGAGAGACTCGTACTTCTTTCCACGAAGTCAGCAACATTACTCGATTTCTCTCTGTCCCTGTTGTGACTGACAAACTCAAAAAAAAATAGTCTTTTTCACAATACATGCAAGATAGCACAAAATGTCCCGGGGCTCATTGCTTGTTATTTTTGTTAACTTGGACGTTATATATTTATGCATTTATTTACTTTATATAATATTTGTAACAAAACAAATTAAATGTGAAAACATGAACGCACATGAATAGAATGTTCAATATACTGTAAATTCAAAAATCTGTATTTCTAATATATATTTGCATACTGAATTGCTATTGGTCTTCTTTCCCGCATTTATTTGCATACTGAATTAGGCAGCAAAAAAAAAAAAAAAACACTTTGTGTCCTTCAAGTTGTTTTGGGTTTTTTTTGGACTGTGGTTATTGTGATATGTGTTGAATTTCACTCTGAATGTGGAATTTCAGATTCTACATTCTACACTTTAATATTGTTCATTCACCTCCCTAACTCACTGTTCTCCAACAAATGAATATACTTTCTCTCTCTCCCTCTCTCTCCCTCTCTCAGTGCTGGATATGATGCCGTCCTGGACAGAAATGTGGCCATTAAGAAACTCAGCAGACCTTTTCAGAACCAGACTCACGCCAAGAGAGCATACAGGGAGCTGGTGCTTATGAAATGTGTCAATCACAAAAACGTGAGTGTCAGATCACAATATCTCTCCCCCGTTGTCCCATTTGATGGCAAATGCTGCTAATAACTGTTTCCTTTGAGACAAAAAGTGAGACTTCTGTTTATATGGCTGCCATATTGAACATTATTGTTTATATCTTGTACATCACACAAGGGCTCGGTAGCATTAGATGATGAATGACAAAGTAAGAGAGAAAAGGAGAAATAGTGTTAAACGACAGAGAGGAAACACTTTTTGGAAACTGAAGGGTTCACAATGCTGCTGCCAGATCTCCTGTCCTCCTCCTCACTCTCTCTCTCTGTGTCTCTGTCTGGGACTGGGGTTATAAAGGACAGCTGGGACGTGACAGAAATATAAAATCATCCTCACGTCTTATCGGCCGTTGACAGTCCTTTTATGGATCTTCCAGTCTCTTTTCGAGGAAAATAACAAAGTTTACCCCTCACATTCTGAATGAGTAGTTAAAAAAATAGTTCAGAAATAAATGATGGTTCAGTAGTTTTCTAGTCATTTTGGTGTCATTTGATACCTGTGTGCTGCATCACTGATATCCTTTTATAGTTTTTGTTAATATTTAAAATTAGATTTACTTTAAATTTAGTTAGTTCGAGTTTTGTTGTGTTTTTGTCATTTTTCTTTTTAATCAATTTTATTTATTAGTTTTAGCTTATTTAGTTTTTGTTATTTTAGAACTACAACAAAAGAAATAATCTAAATAATTTTTTAAATGTTTTTTTTAGTTAACGTTTTTTTTTTTTATTACAAGTAACAAACGTTTATGATTTAAGTTTAGTTAACTAAATAATAAAACTGAAATAAAAATAAACACTTGTTTATATATTTTATATTTTATATATGTATTCATATACTTTTGAAGTAAAAAAAATAAAAAATTATACAACAACTAACCCTAACCCTAACCCTAATCCAACAGAGCATAGTTATAGTTATAGTATAACTTCATGACTTACTCAAGTTCTTGTCTTCATTTCTCTTCCAGATCATCAGCTTATTAAATGTCTTCACACCACAGAAGTCTTTAGAGGAATTCCAAGATGTGTAAGTAACATTTGGAGATTTTCCAGACATGAAGTCATTTGATTATATCATATAAAACATCTGAATTTAAACTGATTGCAGCTAATGTAAAAAAACAATTGTAGGTCTGGCCCTGCAATCTGATTGGATAAGCCCCTTTTGAATTCAAATGTATGCTTTAAGCACACCTGTCACTGTATATATGTATAAATCAAACTAACCTAAGGAAAGAAATATATTATCAGAAAGTGAAGGGGGCATTTATTGCTGAAAGTGCTTTCATATAAACATTATTAATAATGTAAATGTTTTTGATGTATTAAATGCAATACCTATATAAACATTTGCTGAAAAACTGCACAGTCTGCTAGAGTAAGGTGATTTATGATAATTCAGGTTCATTAAACATGTCCCTTGGTGTTTGAGCTTATGCAGGGTCCCGATACAAGCGCTGTGTTGTTGCAGGGTGAGGGTGATAGATCACCTGCAGTTGTTTCTGATTTCACTCTCACTCTCTGGTTGGCCCCTGACACTTGAATCTCGTGCTGCCCATGCCATGATTTATTCTGCACGCCGTGTGGACTTAATCTAGAGCAGGATCAATATGTTGAGTATGAAATGTCTGCTCAGTCACAGCCGGATCATTTGAGTATTAAGATGGATGGGACGCAAGTCTATATGGACTAAATGATTAGAAATCAGCAAACTAGCTTCAGAAGTGTGGTCAGCATAAACGTGTGTGTGTGTGTGTATTTCTTATAAATAAATGTATATATATGTATAGTTTGCTATATATAATGTACTTGCATTGATTGAGTGTTACTTAAATGTATTTTGGATTTTTGTGAAACAAAATAAATAGCAAATATGATGTTTAATCCATAAATCTGCAGCTATGGTTTTTGAGCACTCAGCAGAATGCAATTGACTGTTAGTATTCCTGCTGACTGTCAAGTATTTTCTCTGTATAAGAGGTTGTAAAGATCCACATCGATCCACGGCGGTCTCTTTTGTGCAGTACGAAAGAATGAATGAAGCCATGCAGATGTAATATGACAGAACCACAGGGATGATCACTTCAGCTGATGTCCAGCCTGTGGAATTCACTTTTTCTTCCTTCCTTCCTTCCTTCCTTCCTTCCTTTTTCTCTCTTCTCTAGTTACCTGGTCATGGAGCTAATGGATGCAAACCTTTGCCAGGTGATTCAGATGGAACTGGACCACGAGAGGATGTCCTACCTGCTGTACCAGATGTTATGTGGAATCAAACACCTGCACTCAGCCGGCATCATCCACAGGGTGAGAACAATGAATACGCACAGCAGGATCAATTGAACTTGGAAGATCTATTTTATTAATTAGACATAAAAATAAATCAAATAGTCGATCGAATCTGATCTCCTACCAAAAATATTATTGTCATATATTTTCCTTTAAGGATCTGAAACCTAGCAATATTGTGGTGAAATCTGACTGTACGCTGAAGATCTTGGACTTTGGGTTGGCGAGAACCGCTGGCACTAGCTTTATGATGACGCCCTATGTGGTGACGCGGTACTACAGGGCCCCGGAGGTCATCCTGGGCATGGGCTACAAGGAAAACGGTAAACCAATCACAGGGCTGCGTGTAGATCGACCAACACTTTTAAATAACACTAGAATCTTGGGTTTTATAGACCCTGTGAAAATGGAGTTTTGTGTCCAAATATTTTTTATTTAGTATGGAAAGCAGTATGCTTTATGCAACTGGTAGTATGCAATTGGGAAGTTTTTATTTACAATTATGGATGTCGTAATTACAATGTAAGTTCCTTTCAAGTCATCTTAGGCAGATCAAAGATGGCAATGTACTGTACCATTTCTACAAAAAAAAAAAAAAAAAAAAAATCAGCAAGATTTCTTAACCCTACTTCTACAATTTGTAGAATACAAAAATATTTTTTGCCATTTATGTGCATTCAACTCCTACATACGATCTTCCTGGGATGTCTTGAATGCATCATATATTGTGGTCACATGACCTTATTATATTGTATATTTAATTCGCTGAATTGTCATTTTGCATGTAAAAATTTTGCATTTTAAATGAATTCTGGGTAAAAATGTCTACATTTTTGACAGATTTATTCAAATGAGCCAAGAAAGAGATGTAGGTGTTGTAGCCGATTGCTATCATATTGCTATCACACATGCTACATACTTCAGAAATTACCAGATTTCTTATTGAACTATATTCCAATAGCTGTATAAGCCTATATTTGAAATGTTGGGTTTGACATCAAAAATTGAAGTTCTGCGGCTTTAGGTATATTAGTAGGTATATGCTCCAGTTTGTTTATTCAACAAGTAAGATTTCAACTGGTAGCATGTTATATTGTGGTCATTTGACCTTACTACATGGCATATTTAATTTAGTACATTTTTATTTTGCAATGAAATATTTTAATTTTTAAGAAGTCAAGAAAGAGATGTAGTTGCATCTGCATAGTCATCATCAACTGTGATGGACGAACAAGAAGTAGAATCATAGTACGCATACTATATACCAAAACTAAATTACCAAAAAGTTAACTATATTATATTAACTATATGAGACTATATTCTAGAATTTGGGTTTTATAGACCCAGTGACATCACATTTGGAGTTATGTGGCTTTTAGTCTGTCTACAAATTATTTTAGTATTATATTTGGTATGTGAAGCTTATGCAACAAGTAAGATTTCAACCAGTAGCATGTTATATTGTGGTCACATGACCTTACTACATTGCATAGTTAATTCAGCAAGTTTTCATTTTGGTATTAAATTTGGTTATTTTATTTAAAAAATGATTTACATTCTGACAGAACAGTATAATAATGAGTCTAGAAATATATAGTTGGTCAATATTTACATTCTAGGTGATGCTACACATGTGCTAAAATGGGTGGACTATTTGGATAAAAGTCAATGGCCCGGTTTCACAGACAGGGCTTAGACTAAACCAGGATTAAGTCTTAGTTCATTTAGGGAATTTAAGTAGCTTTTATAAATGTGATTTCAAAAAAAAAAAAAAAAAAAAAAAGATTACTGGTTGTGCATCTTGAGACAAAACAATAACACTTACAAATTTTAAGATATGTCAGTTCAACTGGCTTTCAATTAAAACAGCTCAAACTTAATTTTAGTCCAGGACTGGCTTATTAAACTGTGTCTGTAAAACCAGGGGAATGTTGTTTTTAGATTTGAGGTTGGGAAAATTAGTTCAGTACTTAGATTTCTTGCTAACCTGCTGTTAATTTTCTGAAACACTAACAGATTTCACTGCTTGAGAACACAAATAACACATTAATACCCTAAGGACCGAAATGTTAGTGTGTATATTTAGAGTATGGGGGAAGCAGAGAGAGGTCAGGCTATGGATTTCCTGCCACAAATGGTCCTCCCCGAGGTCTGACCCCAGCTCTTACTTTGATCTGAGCAGTTGTGGAATAATCAGCTCACGTTATTATTTCTCTCTCCATCGCTCACGACGGTTTGTGCAAACACTAACCTCTCTTTTTTTCCTTCGCTCTCTTTTTCTCGCTTCTGTGCCTGCAGTGGATATTTGGTCAGTTGGTTGCATCATGGGAGAAATGGTGCGCCACAAAATCCTATTCCCCGGCAGGGACTGTATCCTTCATGAGTGGATCTACAGTTTTATCAAGCAGAATAAAGCTGTAGAATTCTTAATATGACACCAATTTCACAGCGTTATATTTTAATCTCGAAATAGACTGAAAGACAGATCATTTTTTCATTCCACACAAAACAGTAAAGTTTATTTGTTTAATTTTATTAATTTGAAACTTTTTCTTATATTTTTTTTTGTGATGCACAATCAATATGTAATAATAATAACATTTATCATATACATTAAAATACATATGTAAACAAATACTTTTATTTTGGATGTGATTAATCGCGATTAATCGTTTGACTATATATATAAGAACTCATTTTATGAGTACTATTTTTTTTAATGGTTTTCATGATTTTGTGGTCCACATCCACCTGACTGGACCAGTGTTCATTTGTCCAGGCATAACTAATCGTTTTCTTCTGTAATTCTTCTAACCTGCAGGTTTTGCTTAGGTTTTCGTATTGTAGATATGTAGCCTATAGCTTCAAGATCCATATGCTGTTTCAATCTCTTTTTCTCACTTTATAACACTCGCTCTTTCCCCTCATTCCCTTCAGTCCTCTATGATTACTGAAGATTTTGTTCATTAGGATGCTGTGGGATATCTGTCTGATGTGTTTTTGAGTCGGATGTGGCGGCCTTGCACCTCTCCTCAGCACATTGTAGTCATTCGTTTCTTAATAGGAAGCAGTTTTTGCTTAATTGGCATTCAGAGATAGCGAAACTCGTGAAACAATGATACAGTCTCCCTCTCCAATCACTCATTAGGTTGAACTTTATTCATTTATTTAGCCATTTTGCTTTCAGTTGCTGCTTTCCTAGAGAATTCAGTTGTAATTATAGTTAAGTTAGTAGAAGAGCAGTGCTTGTTTTCAGCTCTCTGAACTGCAATCAAGGTATCGATCCTATAGACCAAGCTTGGCTTATTTGGTTCTTTTTAAAAACTCATTAACACATGCTTGAGTGAACTTCTTTGCTGTGCTGTTTCATCAATAGCTCTTACATGGTCAGAATCTACAGGGTCTTCTTTACCAAAGCCTGATTTTAAGGTAACACTTTATTTTAAGGTGTCCTTGTTACACAAGTTACATGTACTTACTATTATTATAACAATTAATTATTCATAATTACATGCAAGTAACCCTAATCCTAACCCTAACCATAAAGTAAGTACATGTAGTTAATTAATTCTTAGTACTTGTAAATGTATAATTATTACACTGTAACGAGGACACCTTAAAAAAAGTGTAACCTTACTTAACATCTTCACTTTGGTTGCATTTAACTTTGCACCTGATATGCAAAAATTTGCCCTTGATTTTTTTTTTTCTCTATCACATTCTCCTACCCTCTTTTAGATTGCTAACATAGACGGCTTTGATCTCCTCGTTTAATAATAAATTAGAATACTTAATACTTGAATATTGCATTATCTGTGAGTTCATAAGTCAGATTTGGAAAGAAATGGAGTCATTGATGTCACTTTGAATACTTTCAGTCAGTACTCTTTAGAAAGCTGTTCAGCAGCCTGAAGAGATAGCATTTTAAAGCATATATGTCAAAGGTTGTACTGAAATGTAGACAGCTAAACTTCTTTTTTATAAAATACCATCTTTTTGTAAATTTCAGTGGCAGATTTGTATGTACGCATGGGATATTCTTTGTAAAAACATGAATAAAAGCAGTTAGCTTAGCAACATGCTAATGAGCAACTCCATTGGAATTAATTGAATCGAGCATCTGAGTTGCTTGTAAATCCGGTTATAATATTGAAATATACAATGCATGTGTGATTTTATGTGGTAGGCCTATATTAAGTGTCTGTTTGTGTGTTGCATGCGTGTTGTGTGTGCTGTAGTGGACATGTGGTCTGTAGGATGTATCTTTGGGGAAGTTATAAGAGGAACAGTGCTGTTTCCAGGGACAGATCGTATCCTTCCCATCTGTCTGTTCTCCAATCCTCACTGCTGTCTCCATTCATATTTTACTTGCCAAATATGACCTAATATTTAATAATTTTATATACAATTGTTCAAAAAGTTTGGGTCCGGTAAGATTTTTTTGTATGTGTTTGTATCTTATGTAAGCCTATATTGTATCTTATGCTGAATTATTTGACAAAAAATACAGTAAAAACTAAGTAAATAAAAAAATATATAAATATTCTTTTTTATTATTTATATATATTTTTATATATATTATATATATTTTATATAATTTTTTTTTTTATATAAATATTTAGTTCAAATATAATTGTTTTATATGTTAATATATTGTACAATGTATTTATTCCTGCTATAGCAGGGAACCTTAATTATTCTTTTAGGATTCTTTGATGGATTGAAAGGTCAGAAGAACAGTATTAATTTATTTTGCGTGTTAAATATGAAATTAAAAATGTTATGTATGTTTGTATGTGGATATATACACACAGACATAAAGAGCAGCGTTTGTTTAAAATTGACTTTTTTAACATTATAAATTCCACAGCTGTCAATTTGATCAATTTAATTAATTCTTAATTTATAATAATAATAATAATAATTAACACACACACGCACACACACACACATATATATTCAGTGTGAAAATCACTTATTCACTTATACTTATATATATATATATATATATATATATATATATATATATATATATATATATATATATATATATATATTAGGGCTGGTAAGTGATTAAGAATTTTCATCTAATAAATTACATGATGTGGTGATTAATTAATCTAATTAGTCACATATGAAATTTGGAGAAATTACTCTGAAAAGTTAATTTAAAGTCATTGTTGTGCAAAGCATCAAACGGAGATTACAAAAAGTAGGTTCAGCAAGAAAAAATTCATTTGATAAAATGTATTACAGATACTCTTTTGGAATGAGTAAATGATGACAAAATTGTCATTATTGGTTGGGTGAACTACAACTGGGTGAACTAATGAACTATGATTTTCTTAATTTTATTATTATTACTGTGAAAATATGAAATTATTTATTTAATGAAATGATACTCTAAATAATAAACTAAAACCACCAGTAGGTGGTGGTAAATGTCTTAATGATTGAGTCATTGAGTCATTTATCCATTCATTTAATTCGTTCAAATGGCTGATTCATTCAGGAGTGAAGTAAGTGGTTCTTTATGAATGGTTCATTGAAAAATTAGGTTTGTTCGACTTAAAGCGTGTCATCACCATCATCAGACCGATCGGTGTGTGACATCAAAGTATTGCAAAAGTTTATAGATCAATCGACTCCTTGTGCCTTTGAATCACTCTCATGGTACTTTGATGTCACACCAATCGGTTTGTGCAGCGCCACTTCAAAGCCAATGGCCAATGGTTCAAAGAGCCAAATGGTTCACCCAATTCATTCAAAACGTGGATCATGAAATTATATGCTGCTGTGGGTTGCTCAGGGATGAACAGTTCTGATTTGTCTGATTTAACAATGTGTCTAAAGTAACACAATTTTAATTTCTTAATGAACTGTTGTATAAGATGAGTATCACATTTGCACTCGTGTGATATTGCCTACAGCTCTTGGATATTTCTTAACTATGTAATGTAAATATGAGAAAAAAATTCAAACTGACATTTTGCCCCATATCTTGAACTTTAGGGATATTCTCTAGGCTAAGTTGTTTCCCATTGTTTATATACAGTTCAGACCAAAAGTTTGGACACACCTTCTCATTCAAAGAGTTTTCTTTATGTTCATGACTATGAAAGTTGTAGAGTCACACTGAAGGTATCAAGGGCTATTTGACCAAGAAGGAGAGTGATGGGGTGCTGCTCCAGATGACCTGGCCTCCACAGTCACCGGACCTGAACCCAATCCAGATGGTTTAGGGGTGAGCTGGACCGCAGACAGAAGGCATGAGGGCCAACAAGTGCTAAGCATCTCTCGGGGAACTCCTTCAAGACTGTTGGAAGACCATTTCAGGTGACTAGCTCTTGAAGATCATCAAGAGAATGCCAAGAGAGCAAAGCAGTAATCAAAGCAAAAGTTGGCTACTTTGAAGAACCTACAATATGACATATTTTCAGTTGTTTTACACTTTTTTGTTATGTATATAATTCCATATATAATTCCACATGTGTTAATTCATAGTTTTGATGCCTTCAGTGTGAACCTACAATTTTCATAGTCATGAAAATAAAGAAAACTCTTTGATTGAGATCGTGTGTCCAAACTTTTGGTCTGTACTGTATATACACACACACACACACAATAGCAAATATGATAAAATTTTTGAAAACTCCTCGAACACAGGAATCTGATAGAAACATACCTGTTTTTTATTACACTCATCATTTAACCTGATTTTGGAAGGTATCTGTAGAAAGAAAGCCGCTGGGCAGCTGTTCAGCTCCTCAGACGTGTGATGAGATCACAGGGGGAGTGATACGGGCCGGGCTTTGTGTTTTGGGTAGGAGGCAGTGGGCCGTCCCTGCAGGATGATGTAATGTGGTCCTGGCTGCCACGGCCCTTTGAACCAAAACCCTGCTTTGTGGAAATAATGGGAAGCCTGGGGAGCAAATGCAGTCATGTGACTTCCCAAGGCCAACTGGGCTACCATGACAACATCCATTTCCCCCTCTGTTGCTAGGCACCCATAGAGACGTCTTCAGGATCCATTCTCTCCAGGCCGACTCAGACCTATGTGCTGTAAAAATGCTGTAAAAATGCCAGCAGTCTCCCTCTCTCCCCATTCCTGCGCCCTCTCATTTCCCACCGCTACACTTCTGTGATAGTGACACCAACGAGAAGATCGCTGTGAGAAATGTCATTTCAGAAGAACAGAGATGCAGTTCAGATTTATTAAGACTTGTTTGATCTGGTGAATAACAGACTTGTTTGATTTGTATATACGCCGAAAGTTCTTTAATGTTTTCGAAAGAAGTCTCTTATGCTCACCATTGTGCATCTGTGTAATGACAATACAGTAAAAACAGTAATATTGTGGAATATTATTACAGAACTGTCAAATAACTATTTTCTGTAATTTATTCATCATTACTCCAGTCATCAGTGTGAAATGATCTTTCAGAAATCTTTCTAAAATGTTGATTTGCTGTTTAAGAATGTATTATTATCATCAATATTGTAAATAGGTTTGGGGTAAGGGATTGGAAGGGATTTTTTTTTTTTTTTTTTTTTTTACTCAATCACAACTGACAGTGAATTGTGCATTAAAGTAAAATGTAGTACATTTACAAAGTTACAACATTTTTCTTTCTATACAGTTTCTATTCTAAATGCTGTTCATCAATGAATCTTGAGGAGAAAAAAAATTGTATTACGGTTTTCAAGATTGCTAATAATAAGAACCATTATTAATGAATGGACAAATAATAACTGAGCACCAAATCAACATATTCAAATGATTTCCGAGGGATCATGTGACACTGAAGATTGAATAATGATGCTGAAAATTCAGTTTTGCATCACAGGAATTAATTACATGTTAAAATATATTCAAATTCTTTTCAATTGTAATTTTGTAATATTAAATTGTACTGGTTTTACTGTATTTGTGATCAAATAAATGTAGCCATGCGGTGCATTATAGACTTGACTAGATAGTTTAGTTTATTTTTTAAGTGTATTTTTTTTTTTCAACTAATGCAAATGTTGGAGTAAAACTCTGCATTTGAACATGTAATAGCAAATACTTAAACTAATGACAAACGTTTGGGTGGCATTACACAAATATTTCCATATATTGACATAGACGTGTGGGGGCGTGTTTGAATGAGCCATTTTAGGGCTGTGTGGAAGAGTCTTAACTTTGATAAAGAATATCTCCTTGGTTTTGAGACTTCAGTCTTTGCAACTTTACAGATCTTCTTCATGCACCAAGAGCTTGTAACACTCCAAAGAGAAAGGAAACATTGAAATCGCATCATATGACCCCTTTAACAGTAAATATTGCAAATATTAATAAATGCATCCTTGGTGTGCATAAGAGACTCATTTCAGCAAAAAATCTTACCAGAGAGTCTTATGCCAGAATGCAAACACATATTGAAAATGTAATATTGGATCTTATGGAGTCTAATATGAAGTAAAATTGGCATTCTCTTGATTGTGATGACTGATGATTTAACTCGAATATCATCCATATTATTATCTTATGTACTGATTTGGTTTCTTTTAGTTTATTTAAACAACAAATCCAGGCCTTTTCCCACTCCGGGGCTAATTAGGACCCCTTCGAGTGTTTTAACCTTTACTGATTTAACTTTAATTATCCTGGAGGGGAAGTGTAATCAAACTTTATTTTATTACCGATGGCATTTCTAGGCTCACAGCACTTGCTTTTATTTTTGTCTTGTGTAATCATGTTAGAATAATCAAATTATGTCGTTATCTTCATTTTATACTCCATTTAAATTAGAAATATCATACTCTGTGTAATGCATAAACAGCCAGCCTGAGGGTCGTACGCAGGTGTTTTTTTTCCATGACTCCACCCACTTTCAGACATCGACCAATGGAATAAGGTTATCGAGCAGCTCGGCACACCCTCTCCTGAGTTCATGAAGAAACTGCAGCCGACGGTGCGTAACTATGTGGAGAACAGGCCAAAATACGCCGGCCTGACCTTCCCCAAACTCTTCCCTGATTGCCTCTTCCCTGCAGACTCGGAGCACAACAAACTCAAAGGTAAGCCAGAGTTTACGCACTTTTAGTTGTAAGCATGTTCTTTGGCATACAAACAATTGTCAAGTACTGTCACAGTATTTTGTGTGTTTGTAGCTTGAGATTGAATCTCATGAAAACTCTTTAAAAAAAGTTCTGATAAAATAAAATAAAAATAAATACAAAAATGAAAGTTTTGTAAAAAAAAAAAAATAAATAAATAAATGCACACATACATACTTACTGACTTCGTATAAAGAAAACAAAACCTAATTTATGACCTATTTCAAGAATAATTCATTTTCAAGAATATATATAAACATTTTAATGTGGAAAAATATATTATTAATAATTATAGAGTACATTTAAAAGCCATTTCCTTGTGAAATGAACTCTAAAATACTGCTAGGATCATTAAAAAAAAAATCTAGTGGGTGAACACTAATATAATCAGTTTGAGTCATCTCTTTGTTATTTTCCTGGTATGCCTGCATGAATCAGGCAGCTATTTCCTTCCCATTTGTGAAATTGAGAGACGTTTCTTAAATTGTGCTCAGAGCTGTTGTTCTTCAGGGGAAAGCAGAGAAGAATCGTGAGCTTTTGATATGAAAATTGCGTGGAGGAGTTTATTCTCAGTGAAAGACATCACAGGCAGATGCTGAATGTTTTACAGTTTGGGAAACAAAAGGGATATAAGGCAGTGCCTGTTATTCAAGGCTCCATGAACTGTTCTGGGTGTGAGAGAAAAACAAGGACAACTGAGAGACTGAAATATTATTTTAATGTTATTTTATTTAATTTTGTTGATTTATTTCATTTTATGACATTTTGTCATTTAATTTTGTGCATTATGCTTAATTTCGTGCCATTTTGTCATTTCATTTTTGTGCATTTTATTTATTAATTTTTATTTTATTTACTTTTGTCATTTTATTTTTGCATATTTTATTTATTTATTTATTTATTTATTATATCAGTTTGCATTTGTTTTACAATTTAATTGGATTTAATTTTTCATTTTGTAATTTTAATGTCCTTTTATTAGATTTAAACTTGGCATTTTAATTTAAATTTGCAATTTGTAATTTTTTTGACAATTCGTGAGGTCAGGTTGCATTTTGATTTTATTATTTAATTTAATTTATTTTGTTTGATTTTATGTAATTTTATTTTGCCATTTTATTTTCTGTAATTTTATTTGGTGTCATTTTAATTTCATTTTAGTGCTTTTCAATTTTATTTTTATTTTATTTTATTATTATTTATTTTATGTAATACATTTGATTTTGTTTTGTGTTTCAGTTCGATTTTATTATTTGAAGTATTTTTTTCCCTAATCTTTTGTTATTTAATTGTATTTTTTATTTTTTTATTTCATGTAATTTAAAAAATTTATATATTTTAACTTTTTGGGTTATTTGTGATCAGCAATTTGACTTAGTCTACAAAGAACCATAACAGTTTCTGTTATGTTTATCAAACACGTTCACATGACAAATTGATATTGAAAGCCAGAAAGGGGGAGCGAGACAGAGAGAGAGAGAGAGAGAGAGAGAGAGAGAGAGAGAGAGAGAGAGAGAGAGAGAGATGTACAGATCTGCAGAAATCGGTGTCGGCCATTTTGAAGCGGTCCAGCCGGTGGCAGAGAGAAGAGAGAGAGATCGGTGAATGCTGTAAGAGGAGAGAGAGAAAGAGCCTGACTTTACACAGCTATTTATAGAGTAAGAAAGTGAGCGATGCAGAGAGCATACAGCGGTGGAGAGGAAGAGAGGGAAGGAGAGTGTGATGTTTCCAGTGCCCTTGCAAAGAGAAATAGAGGATGAAATTTGAAGATGGTGAGACGTTTGCACCGAATTCTTCTAAAACATCTGTAATCAGCAATAATTCTGTTTCCTTCCTTAATAAATGTCCCTGTTCTGATTCTGTTCCAATAACAATATATGTAACATACAGTATCTGTTCACCAAGTCTGCATCTGTATGAACAGAAATGCAGTATTGTGAAATGCTGTTGCTACCTGTTATTCATAATGATGATTAATTATTATAAGTGCTCAGTTAATAATGGTTCTCATCATCACAGTTTCTGCAGCAAAAGCAGGTGACACTGAAGACTGGAGTTATGATGCTGAAAATTCATACCATGGAATAAACAACAATTTCTACGATGTGTTGTGATGTGTTTTACAGCGAGTCAGGCCAGAGACCTGCTGTCTAAGATGCTGATCATTGATCCCGCTAAGCGGATATCAGTGGACGAGGCCCTGCAACACCCCTACATCAACGTGTGGTACGACCCGGCCGAGGTGGAGGCAGTGAGTATCTGTCCCACTACTGCTGGCCACTGCATGTCTTTACTTTAGCCTCCTGAGACCTACTCGCTAAAAGTTTGCTCATATTTAGTATTTTGAGTCATCTTTTTCTACATGATTGGACCGATCATGATATCCTCCATCACTAATAACTGATTGAATATGTGTGAGGAATGTTGTCATGTAATGCACAGCACTGTAAATTACTACCAATCAATATGACATATTGTAGATGTAAGGCTTTTCAGGGCTAATAAAATGCATGGAAATATTAAAAAATTAAACATTCAGGTTAGGTTTAATTTAAAATAAAATATATACAAATATGAATATGAATATGTATTTATTTTGTTGTTTGCATGTTTTTTTGTTTTAGTTTATTTGTTTTCATTTTCACATTGATTAAATAGTAATACATTTTATTATTCATAAAATATTATGTATTGAATCACATTAGGTTACATTTAATCGCGTGCATGTAAACCAAGTCTCAATTTTTTTTCTTCTATATTTATTCAGATCAAAATATATTTTTTTTAAATTTAACTTACACAATACAAATTGTGTATTTTTTTTAATTTATTTTTTTATTAACAATTGTGAATGAAACTCTTGCATGCACTTCCACCAAGACTCAATGTTTTGTTTTTTTCCTACATTTATTCAGATCAAAATATGTAGTTTATTTAATAAAAAAAATAGGTTATACCAATATATATATATTTTTTACTGGATGCATTTGAACCAAGTCTGAAATATCTAATAATTTGCCCGTTTTTTTTTTTCCAAAACAACATTTGATATATTTATCTCATTTTACTAATTTATTTAATAATATTTTATATATATATATATATATATATATATATATATATATATATATATATATATATATATATATATATATATATATATAGGTTTTTGTATGGTGAAATATTACTTTTATATTTTATAAATATAAGGACTAATATTTTATATAATATTATATGATATAGATCTAATAGATCCATACTCAATAGTTGATATCATTTTCAGGGTCTATGTTGCATTTGTTGAGTTTGTAAATGTTTGTGGTTGATTCTGGGGACCTTCATCAGTTTGAGAGGACACAAGAAAGGAGTAAAAATAAAATAACAGAAAGTTGTCCTGTTCTTTGATGAAGATTTTTTAAACATTCAGTAAACATTTATTACTTCTATTCACACGTCCCCTTTTGACAAACAGCTTGTTCTTGTCTAAAGTTTGTGTCTGTAATGTTTCAAAGGGGTTTCAAGGACGCAACAGGTCTGCTTTTCTTGTTCTAGAAAGTACAGAACACAAAGTACTGAACAACAGAGGAAAACATGTAACAAAAAATACCAGCTCACATTTACTGTCTGTAAATATCTGTTAGCAGATGTCATTTTGTGTGAACATACCACTTTTCTGTTGACCCAAATATGAATCAAAAATACTAATCTGATAGAAAATCTGACATTCAATAGCAAATAATTTGTTTTAATAACCCATGAGCATCATTATGATTAGTGTGATTCTTTTCTCCTTCTCTCTGGTGTTTCTCTGTCTCTGATGAAGGCCAGGAATCAGCAGATATCCATGGTAAATAAAGACCATTCCACACTTAGGGAAACCCCCTCATCTCAAATCACTCACACACCGATCTCTTTGTAACACACACTGACGTCTAGAACTCAAAAACAGACAGAGATTTCCCTGAAATTTGCACAGTGTGTATTTATGTGTGTGTACTGTGTACTAATCTTGTAGAATGTTTGAAAGGAATAATACGATTAAATTCTGTGTTCAAGTAACATTTAGAGGCAATAGAATAGAATAGAATAGAATAGAATAGAATAGAATAGAATAGAATTCTGAGGAGGTTTAAAGTTTAAGGCACCAGAAAACCTTGAATTCCATCAATGTCTGATTGGTGGTTTCAGCAAATGGGAGTCCAAACCATAATCAAACCCTAAATTATTGATTTTTATGATAATGTTATGACATGTCTTAGGTCAACCAGTTAACAAAAGGCCATCCAATCACATTGAACAAACCATCAGAATCGTTTATTCACTTTTAGATAGATTTACTCGGTAGAAATGACTCACCTGTGTGCTTTGTGAAATCAACTAATATACTTCAGATGAATCTTGCATATTATTGTGCAATAAGGAATCCCAGTTTCCATAATACTCCATTCAGTGCCATTTATATCTCTTCCTCTTAATTCTCTATGGCTTGTTAAAAAACCTAGTGAGCTGCATATACACAGTAGACAATATTTTTGGCAGCAGCACAGGAAGATCTGAAATGCTGCTGAGGTTTGCAGTCTAGTTAGGCTGCTCACTAGGTTCTGAGACGCAGCCTGTGTTTCTCATGTCTCTGTCTTAACCTCAAACCTGACGGTGGAGTTTTCTCTGCTTTTCTGTCCTACTAATGGTGGTGTTTGGTCCTTATTTACTAAGTTCTTACTGTTGAACATGTCAACTGCATGTGCGAGCGGTGCTAACACTTTACATTACAGTGTTCATGTTTTTTTGACATAAAAAATATTATTAGTTATGTAAATGATTGTTAAAGTGTAATATGCAATTTACTCTGAACACTGTAATGTAACATATTAACCCAGATATTTGAACATTAGAAAATATCATACTGTATGTAGTGCTGTGTTCTGATCGTGGTTTATGCAAGATGAAAAGCATTGCATCAAATAAGTGAGTCTGCAGGAGCAAATGTAAATTTAGACATTTTAAGTATGGAAGCCCGTTTCGACCATGGAATAAAAATATTACAAATGCAATTTTTTTATATTTCCTTTTCTCGCAATTCTGAGAAAAAAAAACTATGTATAAAAATATATAAAATCAGAATTACGAGATAGAATTCCAAGAAAAAGGCAGAATTGTGAGAAAATTACGAATCACAATTATATTTTTTATTATTATTAATAAAAAAAATGTTTTTTAATTATATTAATTAATATTATTATTTTTTTTTTATTATTATTAATTATTTTAATTTTTTTTATTCCATTCCGAAAACAAAAACACTGAATGTAAACTAAGAATTGTAAAAAAAAAAAAAAAAAAAAAAAAAAAAAAGATTTGTGATATAAACTGAATTCTGAGTTTAAATCTTGCAATTATGCCTTATTCTACAATTATTATTATTTATTTGTTTTTTAATTGCAAGGTTCTATTTTGCATTTCTTAGAGAGAGAAAAAAAAGATCTGAATTGTGAGATAAAAAGTCAGAATGTCTGTATTTTGTTTAACTCAGTAGTGGAAACAGGCTTCCATAATAAAGCATGTATTTTTAATAGTAAGAGGATTTATGATTAAGGACCAGCAATGATACGTTTAAGACAGAAGACACTCAGTGTTTCTGATTTTGATGGGGAAGGATTAAATCTGTTTCTCTCTCTCTCTGTCTCAGCCTCCTCCACAGATCTATGATAAACAGCTAGATGAGAGGGAACACTCGATTGATGAATGGAAAGGTAGGCCTTGGTTTGGAGCTCTCTGCATGTGGACATCACATAACTCACAGCCCACAGACACATGAAGAGATGAAGCTGTAAATCATTCCCGCACACAGCTGTTTTTCTACGAGGGCGGCCGCTCTCCATTGACTTCTGTTGTTACTGAGATACAGGACTATTTATACTGAGATCATGCTAGTTTCTATCCTCAGATGCTAAAACTTTTTTTGAATGAACCTAAAGTATGTACCGTATTTTTCGGACTATAAGTCGCACCTGAGTATAAGTTGCATCAGTCCGAAAATACGTCATGATGAGGAAAAAAACATATATAAGTCGCACTGGACGATAAGTCGCATTTATTTAGAACAAAGAACCAAGAGAAAACATTACCATCTCCAGCCGCAAGAAGGGCGCTCTATGCTGTTCAGTGTTAGTCTACAGGAGCACTGAGCAGCATAAAGCGCCCTCTCGTGGCTGGAGACGGTAATGTTTTCTCTTGGTTAATTTCTCTTGGTTCATGTCAAATTAAATCTGATAAATAAATCGCACCTGACTATAAGTCGCAGGACCAGACAAACTATGAAAAAAAGTGTGTCTTGTCTGGAAAATACGGTACATAAATGTGCTCTTTCTCTCTGTTTTTCTCTGGCTCAGAGCTCATCTATAAAGAGGTGATGAACTTCGAGGAGAGAACAAAGAATGGTGTTGTGAAGGGACAGCCCTCTCCCTCAGGTACTCTCTGTGCATAAGCTATGCTTCTGTAAGTCAATTTAAAGTGATTTCCGCTGTTTATGAGAAACCCTCCCATTGTGGTTGCTTCATTTGTCCCTGTCCCCCTCTCATCCCGTCCGTGTGACTGGAACGGAGCACGTCCTGAGTGTGATTACGTGCTAGTTGTTCAGTCTGTCCTTGACAATGTTAGTGTCTGTTGTTGTGGTCTTTGCTGAAATTAAGAAAAGGTGCTGTGAGTGATTTCTCCCAATACTTTCTGCTACGAAACAAAACCCCGCCCCTAAAGACATTCCAACTGAAGTGCACAGTGATTGACAGGCAGAAAGTGTTTCTGATTGGCTTAAAAAGTTTGGGTCTCTCCAAAAGGGTGTGAATTAGGAGAACTATTTTAGTTTGTCAGATTGAAGGTGTGTGGTATAGACCAAACAATGATGCCAAAACACGCTTACAGCATCTTTAGGAAAATTGCTTTATTACACTCTATTTATTTTAGCCTATTATTATTATTAGACTTACAGAATTACAATTGATCTTTCACTAAGACCTGCCTTAAAAATGAAATCCACCATTTTCTCAAAAAATATATTATGTTGCAATTCAGTAAAATATATGTTTAAAGTTTTTCTCTTTCTTTCTTTCTTTCTTTCTTTCTTTCTTTCTTTCTTTCTTTCTTTCTTTCTTTCTTTCTTTCTTTCTTTCTTTCTTTCTTTCTTTCTTTCTTTCTTTCTTTCTTTCTATCTATCTATCTATCTATCTGTCTATCTTTAATTTTATTATTCAGTTGATTCTTTGAAGTTTCTTCACTTTTTTGTTTGTTACTCTGTAATTAAACATATTTTAAGACAAATGCCAGATAAAACTGCTTTGTGGCAGCAAAATTCAATTTAGCAGACATAAAAATAATATCTATCCAATTTTTCTTCAGCATATATTTTTACATTCTTTAAAGTTAACAAGAATCAACTAGGGGGCAGAGCTTAGTGAATATTTATTATTTTATTATTATTATTTTTTTCATTATGTAAATGAATTCTGCAGCAATGTAAAAATATTATAGTAATAGTATAAAAAAATGCACACATTTATTCTTGCATTTAAAACTAAAATGTTGGGAACTGACATGCCAATGTTTAAATGTGTTTGTGTTTTTATAATGTATTGTATATTTGCCACTGTATATGCATATGTTTCATAATTAAGGTGGGAGTCCATGGTGTCTGATTTCATCATTTTACAAAAATCATAGTTCAGACAAGTCTGAAATATTTGTAGGATTTAGTTTGCTGATTGACTGGGCGAAGAGGCTTTTCTTTTGAGGTTTGTGGGATGTTGAGTTCCAGTGTGTGTGTTTGACCTGTAGATGGCAGCACTTGTGTGTGTGTGTGTGTGTGTGTGTGTGATTGCATGTCTGCAGTCCTGCAGCACTGAGAAGATGATAGACAGTGACTCCAGCTGCAGATCCTCATGTTTGCTTATTAAGAAAGATCTGTTTTCTAGCTGCTTATGGTTTTTTATATTGTTGGGGTGTTTGAATTTCTTTTTTTTCTTTTTTTGCTAGTGTTGTCCATCCTTTCTGGCCTCATTTTTTCTCTCTCTCTCTCTCTCATTCAGTCTCTCCACTTTGTAATTAAGTGCTTGTGCTGAAGAAAGCAGTCGCAATGCAGCTCAGTATTTCACAGCAGTGTGGGTCAGTGTGTTAAATCAGCACATATTCAGTTCAACTCAGTTTCATATATCACATATGATTTTAAAACAACTTTACAAACTGTAGACTTTAGTCTTATGAAAAGTGTTCTAGTTGTATTTTTCTGACAGCTCCAGAGCAAATAAACGGCAGGTTGTTTACTGTACAACATACGTAGATCAGATGACTATAAACATGCCTGATTGATAGTGCTTCTAGATGTCCTGCTCCAGCAGTGGGGGGTTGTTTATGTAGCGTCCCGTACTAAACAGTGATTCAGTGTGTTTAGTTAAACCTGCAGAACTGGACTGGCGTTCAAATAAATCCTGGTTCCCTTCCTGTTTTCTTGAGGATCTGGGAGTCTGAGATGCTGCGGAAGCTGTAGGAAGCTTTATCCTGTAGTGTAGGAGGGAGATTTATGGAGGTCTCTGGGGCGCTGGAGGTGTCCTTTGTGGGGGATGACTGCAGGATTCTGTTAAGTGAGAGAAGAGTGATGTAGCTGAAAGTCTGTTTTTCCACTCGAGTGGTCACTGAAATCAGATGTGTGGGATATACATGATGCTGTTTAATGTGAGGGGGAATTGTGGGTAAAGAAAAACCGGGGAAATTTGACGAGGAGCTGGAGGACAGAGTTTCTGTCATAGATACATAACAAAAGGGCATTAGACACCCAGAAAATCAGTATAAGTCATCTTGGTATTCAAGTTAGTCTAAGCTGGTTTAGCTGGTTTAATATGATTTCTTGTACTGGCCAAGCTGGTCTCCCAGATTGACCAGCTGAAAAGGTTAGGCCAAAATTAAGATTTTTTTTTTTTTTTTTGGTCTGGTCTAAAATTTGGTTTAGGAGTATATTTACGGTATCTTTATACTTTTTTAACTATATAATGACTGTTCTTTTTTTTTAGGATTTCAGCCTGTTTATTTAATATTTCATAATGTACACTATGGGCTCAGTCAAATTATTATTATTATTTTAAGAAAGTAAAGTAATAAAGCAGTTTAAGTTGTGTTCAGCAAGGATGCGTTAAATCAAAAGTGACAGTAAAAAAATATTTCAAAATGTTTCTGTATATATTCAAATTAATGCTGTTCTTTTGAACTTTCTATTAATCAAAAAGCCAGAATAAAAGCCACAGTTTACACAAAAATATAAGCTTTTTTATTATTATTATTCAAATTTATATGAATCAGAAATGTTTCTGAAGCAGCAAATCAGCATATTAGAATAATTTCTGAAGGATCATGTGGCATTGATGACTGAAGTAGGCCTGATGATGCTGAAAATTCAGCTTTGCATTAGGAATAAATTACATTTTAAAGTATATTAAAATAGAAAACAGGTATTTTAAATTATAATAATATTTCATAATATTACTGTTTTCTTGATCAAATAAATGCAGTCTTGGTAAGCAGGAAACAGAAGTTTTTGTCAGCTATTCAGATTTTGTGTGTGTGTGGCTAAATATTGCTGTTCTTATGTGCTGTGAAGTAACTGATGCTGTCTCAATGTGATGTGATGTGTAACTAGTGATCATATTGTGCTGGTCTGGCACATTTCTACAGAGAGAGAGAGAGAGAGAGACTAAAACAGACAGAGACCGTAACGCTGACAGTTATTAAACGCCCTTACTGGGCCAAATGTCACCCACCCTCATCATTTTTTCTTCTCATTTCAAAGGGTAGCTTCCGCTTGCATCATTTATCATATAGTCTTTTTTATTTTGTTTTTTGCTCTAGCCCCTCTCTGCAGTAACACTCCAAAACTACATGTTTGAAATGTTAATCTCAAACAAGGATGTGGGCAGTGTACTATGAAGTTATTATAAATCATGTTCACACCATTGAATAGGTATTAAAGAGCTGCCTTCTATTAAAACCAAAGAAGTAGGCAGTCATTCAAGTAAATTAGCTTGTACTGTTATCATAGGAAGCCGTTTAAGGGGTTATTTGTGTTTGATTTGTGGATTGGGCAGAGCTCCTGTTCAAACAGACTCGGTGAAGGATCTGAGGTTTTCTGGATAAAAAATAGGGACATTTTGTCCTTTTTTTCAGGAGCCTTTATTTATGACTTCATGTAGATCATTAGCTCCACCTAGTGGTGGAAGATTTGCTTGATTTTTGTGTTTTCTAAAAACAGGTTTTGATATAAATTTTGTTTGCTCATGCATATGGTGTTAGGAATGTGAATATAGCCTGCCCTAAACAGTTTTAGCCGCATAAATTAATATCTATAATCATACATCTTGTTGAGGAATGGTCTGTGATTACTTTTCTAATCTACCAGACTTATGATTACCAGTTAGCAGAAAATTAAATAAAGAAATAAAACATATAAATAGATTTATTTATATATAATGTCTAATTATATTTATTAGACTATTTCATGCTAAATTGTGAAATAATTATCAAATGTTAAACACACACACAAACACACTATTAAAAGTACTGATTAAATTTACTAATATTCTTTTTCAAGTTTATATGTAAAAAAGAAGAAAAGTACAGACACAGAAAGTAAATATTCTCAAGATAATATTGTGTGTGTGTATATATATATATATATATATATATATATATATATTAGGGGTGTAACGGTTCACAAAATTCACGGTTCGGTTCGATACGATACACTGATGTCACGGTTCGGTTCGGTTCGGTTCGGTACGTTTTAGATACAGCAAAATGCAAAAACATCTCAACTTTTCAGAATGCCGTAAGCGCACCGCGGGTCATGTGACAAGAACTAACCAATCAGCTTCATCCTTTCCCATAACAACGTTGAAAACTCAGCCAAGATGAAGGAACAGCTGATTATAGTTGTATATGGATTGCAATTTTGAAATAAATTTAGTAGCAGAGCTACTGCAAGCGATTTTTAGAGCTGCAAATCCATTTATCCTTCGCTGAAATTTCCGCGTCTCATGGAGAGAGCACGTCATTGTTGCTTAGCAAAGACAGACGCCTCATGAGCGCTTCTGCCCGAGCGCTTTGGAAAGGAGGAGAAAGACGTGCTTAGCGTTTTCCACGCGTTTTTATGAGCGATATGTGAACGGACCCTAAGGCGCTCGCTCACTCAGCACGCGCTGAAGGCTCATTGCAAAATGTCTAATGCATTTAACAGACCAGAAATATAAGATCCTAAAATAACCAACAGGTCTGGTGTTTGGGTGCACTTTGGATTCCCTGTAAGCTATAATACTGGTGTCTAAATGCTGCAGGCATAGTTTGTTGCGTGCATGTTTCTCCTTTTTTTCGTCTTTTCCCAGATACTGACACAATAAGGTGATGTCGGCGTAAATGAGTTGACATGTTTCAAGTATTCACGCTGGTGTTTTTTTTTTTTTTAAAGCAATGAAGCAACCGCGCGAAGCCCTCACTATATAGGATTTTAGAAAGAATGCAGAGCACTAGTGTAGTGTGCAAACTTACCACAGTGTGGATTTCAGAAAGTGTGCAAAGACTTCACGTGCACACTTACCATAACATGGATTTACAAATAATGTTCTAAGGAGGGGCTCTCATGTCACTCTGATCGAGCAGCTCATAGATGGAATCATGCATCTCAAACAATATGTTTGAGAGTCATCTTCTTTTAGTCTGTTAAACGCATTGGCCATTTTGCAACGAGCCTTCAGCGCGTACTGAGTGAGCGAGCGCCTGACTGAGTCATAACATAACATAAACATAAGTTGGTGTTTTTTTCTTCTTCGGGAGTGTCAGGGGCGTTGCCTGTTACGTCGTTTGGGTTATTGGGCTACCTTGTTGAACGCATATCATTATATTTCTCTTTTTTTTTTTCAAATATAATTAATTAGTCCAACGAACCGTTCGGTATGCATAATGCGTACCGCGTACCGAACCGAAAGCGTCGTACCGAACGGTTCAATACGAATACGCGTATCGTTACACCCCTAATATATATATATATATATATATATATATATATATATATATATATATATATATATATATATATATATATATATATATTTATATATATATATATACAATGTATGAATAATATAATAGTATAGTGTAGTAGAATAGTATTATTATTCAATATCTTATTAAATCAATTAGTTTAAATAATCATGTAATGTTCATTGATAAAAAAAAACTTATATTAATAAAAGTATTTTTATTATATTAAATAAATACACTCCTATAGCTTGCTCTATTCTTTTTGTATTATGTCTGTTTTCTTTTTATATATTATATAATAATAATAATACGTAGTATGTGTACTGCATTAAGCTAACTGAGACTTGTTATAGCACTTGTACATCATTGCTATTTTGTTGATTTTGATTGCTTCCATTGTCCTCATTTGAAATTTGCTTTGGATAAAGTGTCTGCTAAATGACTAAATGTGTGTGTGTGTGTGTGTGTGTGTGTGTATATAAATATAGGCTATATATAGTAAAATCGTTTATTCACATTGTGTTGTTAGAGTTCAAGATTTTGATAAATATCTCAACATCCTACAGTATCACCTCAGATCCAAACCCAGTCCATGGACTCCACCCTTAAGCAACCCGCTTTCATCCCTGTGGGAGATATTTATATATATACTGTATGTGTGTGTGTACGTTTTATCGTTATTGTACTTTTTAATATTCAAAAGTATCTCTTCGCCCTGTAGAGGGCGCTGTGGCTGTGCTTCTTTTTTTCGTTGTAACCGTTTATCCCCCGTTACTTCCCTTAGCGCAGGTGCAGCCATGAACAGCAGCGAGAGCCTCCCCCCCTCCCCCTCCGTCAACGACATCTCCTCCATGTCCACCGACCAGACCCTGGCCTCCGATACCGACAGCAGCCTGGAGACCTCCGCCGGACCGCTGGGGTGCTGCAGGTGACTAACCGCCTGTCTGCGCAACCCCATGTTCTTCAGAAGGTGATCGGCACCCGAAAGAGAAATCCACAAACCTCGAAAACATGTAATTACGAAATAAATTAAAAAAGAGAAAAAAAGTCAATGTATACGTATAAAATAATGTATCGCGCGTAAATTACGACAAAGTGTGCATTTTCATTCAAAGAAACATCTGAATATGTATATTTATGAATCTTCACTAACGTTAGTTGCTTTGCTTTGAATCCCCCTCATATGGCATCCAAAAAAATAAGGAGACTTCGAAAAAGAAGAAAAAAATTGGGAATCTATGTAAAGTGTACATTGACTGGCTGATATCTAATACCTTGCGATTTTCTGTGCTTCACTCGATGTGGCAGGGTGGGCTTTTGTTTTAACGAGCACCGATCAACCCTTGTTTTCTGTGAAGGTTTTTAGCTCGTTCCGGAAGTTTTCGGACGGGCCGGTATGTCTGTGTGCGATAATATAATATGTACAATGGCGCCCCCTATCTTTTGTATATATGTAATTGTGTACAGTTGTGAGGCGTTCTCAGAGTGGGACTGACGGCCAGTAGAGGGAGTATTTGCACACCTTGCCACATCACAGCTAATCACCTGTTTCCCTTTTGCCTGTAGTCTTGCATGGTCAGAGATAAAAGTAACTAAGCTAATTATACATATACCAATATAGAGAACCGTGTTTATATAGCATTTAAGGGTGAACGTGGGCGTTTCTGTCGCTCGACAGGAAGTGAGGCTGCTTTACAGGAAGCAATTGAGGGGTACAAGCACTGTCGCTGTCATTTTCTGCCTTTGTGTTCTCTGAAGCAGCCTTGCATGCTGTTCCGTCACCCTTGAAAGGTGTGTGTAACTAAAACGAATGCAGGTCGAGAGCATGAACCTCATCCTCACCTTTCATTCCTCGCAAACAAAATCTCATCACGAAACTCGTATTTTTGTGTTATCCGAAGGGAATCAACGAGCTTACTACCTAAATTTAAACTGGAGTTTATTTATTTAATGTCAGATCTGGGAAGTGCCTTTGTAATAATGCAGTTTCCTCCTCGAAAACACGAATATAGTAACGCGACGGCTCTGATAGAGGTTTTCCAGGTGGCGTCGGATGTGTCAGGTCTGTTTACCCGATCCCACAATCCCTTATTCATGTAAAGATCCTGCGTTAGATCCAAGTGTCTGATTTAAAGTCATTGTATGTTAAAAAGAGGCACCTAGACTTCTACATTTCTACACTGATCTGTTATTAGCTCCAGATCTGAGAACTACAGTGGCTCTAAACAGTATTTCGACACTTAAAAACATAACTGAAATATAAAATACAAGTCTGTTCTTCTCCAGTTCAGTCTGGTGCGGTTCATTTAATTAAACTAGGAACGTACCACTACCACAAAACATTTAAGAGCAATATCTCATCTCAAAGCAACCATTTTAATATACTGTAAAACATGCTTGGTTTTTAAATGTGTCAAAATATGTTTTGGGGCCACTGTTTGTTGCAATGTAGCCCCACTCTTCACATTTAATTGTTACATAAAAAAAAAAGACGAGTAATGTAGTCTTTCAAACACACATGGCTGATGTTTTTAGTATTAGGTAAAGATTAGCTTCATTGAATTAACATTATGCAGTACACAGTAATTTGAGCATATAATATTTAAGTTGTACGGTTTTGTTATGTACCTGTACTTGATCCGTGTACTAAACATTTTAATAAAGGGATGAAATACTCATGATTTTTTTGTTTGTTTATGTAACAGCTCTCATTTGCTAACTCATTCTCACCCAGAAACACTGTTTTAGTTCGTTCATTATTAGTGTTTCAATTATTTGTATTTTTCACAACACATTTATATTTTGCACTGCATGTTAATGTACGTGTGTTTCCACTTAAAGGAATAGTTCGCCCAAAAATGAAAATGTGTAAAATATATATACTCACCTTCAGGTTATCAAATATGTAGATGAGCTTGTTTTAAATTCAGAACAGATTTGGAGAAATTTAGCATGTCATCTCTTGCTCCTCTGCAGTGAATGGGTGCCGTCAGAATGAGAGTCAAAACAGCTGATGAAAACATCACAATAATCCACAAGTAATCCATAATAATGCGATAACCCGTAAAAATGCGTCATCCAGTGAAAAATTCCATCCCTGTTGTCTTCACATGCAAATCTGAACAACAATTTTGCACTGTTTTCGCTTCTAAATAGTGCTCGATCTGTGCATGTTTCTCTCCTGATTCAGACAAGAAACATTTTTCCACTGGAAAAAGCAATATTATGGATAAAGGATTGCATTTTATGGTGTGAACTGTTCCTTTAAGCACCTGCAGAAATATGCTCAGATTGTGCTTTTGTTTTCATGTTAACACTAATCAAATGTGATTAAATTATTATTATTTTTTGCATACATTAATACTTTTGACATCGTATATTGACCCTTATAAGATATTCCAGCTTTCTGTTGGACACTGAGAGCTGACATCATTCAGGTGCTGTTAAAAAAAATAAAAAAACTCTGAACCTTGAAATCAAAAGCCATTTAAATGCCCGTTTTATTTGTATGAACATGAACAGAATGTTTTCACCATAAAAATCGACATCACATTTCCCACCAGTAATGCATATCATCTCCAGAGGACAGAGAGGGGTTCCGGGAGGTCTCCGGTCTGTGCAAACTACTTCAATATGGCTGCTGATGATTTTACAACAGGGTGGACACATACATACGTACAGTAGCTTTTGTATTACTATTGTTAGAATTCAATACTAATTGTAAAACGTTGCGTTGGTTCATTTTAGAATAGACAGACAATAATGTGGTGTGCCATCTTGCATTTTATACAGGTTATTTTTCGATGAAAGGGCCCTCGTATCTCGCGCACAGGGTCCATTTATTGCCAATCCATCATCTCAATCATCCGTTTTGAAACTTTGCATCATTTAAACCATTTGTTACGAAATTAAATTAAGGTTTCCTTGAATTTCAGCCCAGGAGTGTGTATTTCTCTCATGGTGCTTCAAATAACAAACGTCGGGATGGCTTCTGATCAATGTAGGTGTCAACACTGAATGTTTGTACTTTTCACACTGTTATAATGCTGCTTCTGAAACCAGCGTCCATTACAATCCTGAACAGTGATGTACATGGGGTGCCACTGCTGTGGCATTGTGGGTAAAGTACTGAACGTGGCAGTTTGTTCTGTATTGTAGAGTTTGACTTTGTCTTGTAAAAGTGGGAGTGCGGTTTGTGAACTGGAAACAAATGGTTGGAAATGATGTAACTTACTGTGCTATTATGATGTCATCATTGAAATTCAAATTGATTGGTCGAGATGAGAAATGTACACTGCTAGAGAATGGAACTGTAAAATATTCCCAAGTTGTTTTTTTATTGTAAGGTTTTGATTAAAACCATTCATTAGCCAGTCTTGTATGTTCATCAGTAAATGCATGTTCACTAGATGAAACAGTCCTTCAGCTCCCAGTAAACACATCTGTCATGTTATGTTTGAAATCAAGGTGTAGATCATGTTCTATTTCCATCCAAACAGAGAAACTGCACAACAGTGAACTGCTGATCAATCAGTGTGACTCAGAGCAATACAGACCACATCATCATTACCACTGACTCCTTTCACTTTCTTTCCATTTTCTTACTTTTTACTACCTTTTCTTTACTTATTTCTTTCCGTTTTACTTATTCAGTTCTTTCTTGTTTCATTTTCTTCCTTCACTTTCTTTTCTTTACTTTTCTTTTTGTTCTTCCTTCTATTAATTAATGTATTTTTCCATTTTCATTTTCTTCTTCCCATCTTGTTTCCTTTCTTCTTTTTCTTTATCCGTTTCATTTCTTCCTTTCCATTTTTTTCAATCCTTATTTTCTTCTTAATTTTTTGCTTTTCCCCATCTTCCTTCTCTTCCCTGCCATTTTTTCCCTTTCTTTCCTTCTTTTTCCATTTTTCCTTCTTTCACCTTCCCTTTCTTTCCATTCTTCCTTCATTTGTTTTTCTTCATTCTTTCCTTCCTTTCCCGCTTCTTCCTTCTGTCTATTATTATTTTCCTCAATTTTCTTTCTTTTTTTTGCTTTTTATTTGCCTTTTCCCATCTTCTTTCTCTTCCTTCCCTTTCTTTTCAATCTTCCTTACTTATTTTTCCTAATCTTTTGCTTTTAGCTTCTTTCCTTTCCTTTCCTTTCCTTATTATTGTTTCCCTTTCTTCATTTTCTTTTCCTTCTTCATTCTTCCTTCTTCCTTCCTCCTTTCTATTGCTTTCCTTTCTTCATTTTCTTTTCCTTCTTCTTTCTTCCTTCTTCCTTCCCCCTTTCCTTATTATTGCTTCCCTTTCTTTTTCTCTTCCTTATTTCTTCCTTTACTTTCCTTCTTTCTCATTTTTTGTTTTGTTTCCTTTTTTTCTTCCTTTCTTCATTGACATTTCTGTCTTCCCCCTTTTTTGATTCGTTCTTCCTTCCTTCAGATTTTTCTTTCTGTTTTTAATTTCCATTTTCTTGGTTTATTCAATGTCAAAAATGGCAGTATAGTGCAATAACACAGCTCTTTAAGTGAATAATGAATAATGGATTGTGTTTGTAATCATGAGTTGATGCCGTGTGCTAGTTAACGTGACGAGTCTCATGTTTAACTCTTTATGGTTTCATTTGGACTCAGAGGGTATTTCCAAACCTCCACCTCTCTCTCTCTCTCTCTCTCTCTCTCTCTCTCTCTCTCTCTCTCTGTGCTGTCAGTGAAGCGTTTTCTGTTGAGAGTTTCAGATGGAGACTGTGGTTCTTTACACAGTGCTGTTTGACATATATTGCCATTTTCAAACCTCTTGCTTCAGGCTGTTGTTCAAATCAAATTATTCTACACATGCAAGATAAAATGAGATGGTTGGGGAAAAAATGAAAATAAAAACTAAAGATTTAAACAGCACTATGGATTGCTGTAAGCACCCGACATTTTAAAGGTACTGTGTATGTAATATAAATATCTGTATGTGACTCAAAATAAACTCCTTTGACCTTGAAACTAATTGTCATATTTTCTTATGTATTAATGAATTTGAAGACCTAGACAGGTGACTGGTAGATGTTAATGGGTTGTTGACAACGTGAACATTTATATAAACGTGAGAAGGGAAAGTGTATAAATTAGCTGCTATAATTGGCTTCTAGATGGTATTTTTAATCACCTTGTTGATTCATTTTTAAAAGTTTAACATGATGTGACAAATTAACTTAAAAAAAATCAATATTCAATGTAGATTCTCAATAAATATAGGGTCATAAACACTGCATGCATGATAATTGCATTAAAAGCTATATGCAGTTTAAATTCACTTCAACACTGTATAATATATACATAATTTCTTTATTTGTTTATTATTTACATATTTTTATTACTTTGTACTTACCATATTAATAGGTATTTTAATGCATTTAATTTTCCATCAAATGAACAAAGCCCTGCTCGCTGTGGTTCACACTCAAGTAGTCTGCAGTCAGCACTGAAGTTAAGGGTTTCAAGTATTAATCACTCTTCAAAGTTTCAAAGGTAAACTGATCCTCTTAATCCCAGCTGCTCACACATGGAGTCTTTCGGAGAATTTCTCAAGCTCTGGAAGTGCTAACTCATTTCAGAGCCTGCAGCTGACCTGAACTTTGACCCTTTTTTTTCTTAGAAAGACCTTAATTAAGTTGATATATGTGGTTTTCAGTTTGTGTTTTTTTTTTTTGGCGCGATCTTTAACAAGTAATGAGAGTTACCAGATCAGGGTGTTTTTACACCATGATACCTGATTGGTTGATGTCATAGTGACGTTAGGTTTAGGGGTGGGGTGGTAACGGGGATCATTTAGATGATTTAGAAACACCCAGCAGTTAGAAAACACCCACAAGTTGATAAACACCCAGTTTTGCACTGCAGAGACCTATAATTGGACCTAAGTCTCATCTTTAATGGGTTAACTGTGGTGAATTAGTGAAGACAGGTGATGTAAGTTACTGAGAAACATCTAAAAGCCCCCAATTAGATTGTGGTCATCTAATAAAAAAAGAATGGAGTTCTTATGTTTGTTTTTTTATGTATGTGATGCCACAATTTGTTGAAGACAGAAGTTGCTGTTGCATTGAATAAAAATGAAAAAGACTACTCATGAGTAAATTTTCATTTTGAGTTCATACTTTTCGATGACACCATACAATTCTTATTTTATTTTATTTAACCCTCTGTCTTTCTCTCTCTCTCTCTCTCTCTCTCACACACACACACTTAACTGAAGCATATTTATCATCTAAATAGCTCTGTTACCTACAGTGGACTTCCATCTCATTTGGTTTAGTTCTATAAAATGGAGCAAAACCCAAATCGCCAACAAAAGACGATCCCTGCATGAGAAGCTCTCTATTATCTGTTTTTCTCTCCAGCTCCAGAGGTTTGTATTCTTCAGCTCAAGCTCGGCGTGAAAATATTCCTGGATCCCGCTCCATTCTGTCACTGGTAGCTCAGAATGGAATTTGCAGGCTGTGTTTACTTTGTCCGGCTGCTTTAAGCCTATTATCCAGTGAAGAAAGGTGCGGAGTGTGAGCCAGAGTGCTGCGGGATGGAGAGCGCAGGACCCCTGGTGCCTCCTCTAATCGGGTTCAGTGGAATACACTAGAGGGAGCTTTAAATTCAAACACATCATTATACTGGGTCAAATGACAAGGATGATAATTCCCAGAGTGCACCGGGGCAGCGCTAGATGTCGGTAGCAAACGATTAGTTCATAAGAAAACCAAAAAAGAAAAAGTTTATTCAATTAGCCCCATGCTTTTCCAAAACTAGTGGTGGTTAATTAAAAAAAGCTGAAATAAAATAAAGTTTACAAAATTTCTGATAGACCACGTAACATAAAAATGGAATAAATTACATTTAACTTAAAAGTTATTTTCAAATTGTAACAATACAGTTTTATATAAATAAAAGATGAAAAATGAGAAATGTTGCGCATGTATAAAAAACTAATCTTGAATTTAAATGAAAACAGGATTTCTTTTGTTTAATAATAATAATAATAATAATAATAATAATAATAATAATAGAGAAAACCTGAAATATTAATGAATATAATTTTACAGTCAAATTTAACACTTTTATCATGCTTTCTTTTTTGAGCTCTATATTCAAGTCATGCAGGTTTGGAAATAATGCTTACATTTATTCTTGCATCTTTTAGTGAGAGCTTGCAACACAATATTGAGAAATGTTCCTCATCTCACATCCACACCTGCACATACACAAATGCATTACAGTGAGAAAATATATAAAAGCCCACCCAGATTCAAACTGGGTCAATATTCTCATAATTCTGTTGCATTCTGCATCACGCTGTGTGTTTTGGTGCATTTTTATCTCTATAAGAATTATGATTGGACACAGCATATTTTTTTCACAGTTTTTTTTTATAGACATCGACTTTAATGTCCAGATTTGTTTAGGAAGCTGTGGTCTCATTAGTGTGGTTGTAAATATCAGACCACCCACAGATTTCGTGTGTGGTCGAGCCCAGCGACTGATACAATGACACAACACAATTTAAGACGAGTATAAATGAGCTCACATAATTTAATTTCATTGCATTTCACCGAATGCATCAAGCTACAGTAGAAGCATAGACAGCTGCGACAAGGCGATGACCCCACATGGTCCGAGAGATGAACAAACCCCATCTCGCTCTTCATTTTAACACACTTCCTCCCGTCTAGCACCGCTGCAAGCAAATGATGTGCGACAGGCACAAATGACAAGGACAGGCCGAGCGTTTGCAGTGTTTTCACAAGTATTTACACGTCTACTTGGTTTTGGTCATATTGCAGTGATAAATTACGCAAAAAAGCAACAGGGAAGACTGATATTAAAATACTTGCCACATCTCACAACGTACCATACTGAAAAACAACATAGCAACTCATATGCTTTAAGTGCAAGGAAAAGCCTTGATATAAAATGTATACGTAACACACATTGAGAATTCTCCGTTTAAATATCAGTACGTACATTAAACATTAATTTGCATTTATACAGACATTGGTTTTTCACTGTGGAATTTTTAACATTGTTTCTCCTTTATATACACGAGAGGACACACGACAGCTCAAGGACACATTTGGTTGGATCACAACAAGAAATAAGAGTGACATTCGTGCTTCTGTCGTCCTTCAGGAGTTTCCCATCATCTAAAACTCAGTGTTCATTCATGTAATCGATTCCTTCCCTCACATTCAACCACAACCGTCAAGAGCTCCTCTTATCATTCGCTCTCAGGTCAGAATTGCCTTCTTTTGGTTTGAAAAGCATCTTTCATTTTAACATCCGAGCTGCATCGTCCCATCATCCCTCTTAATGAATCCAACAGGTCCACGCTCAGTTCTGAAAATTTGGCTCAATGGGCTTCACTCAGCCGTGTCAAACCTTTGCACCAAACGTGCAAAGATGCCGTGAAGGTTGATTTAGTCCCGTTCTGTCTGAACACAAGCCCACACATTGTAATGTTAATGGTAGGAAGTTAACGGCTCACTGGATCCAGATGGTGTTGGCTCTGTCGGGCCGTCGCGGGTCTGCGGTCAGGTCTCCGAAGGTGGAAAAGAACTGCTCCATCTCTTTCTGCAACATCTCGTTTCTCTTTTCCGCATCGTCCTTGGCTCGCTCTGCGTTTCTCAGCTTGATCTCCACCATGGTGTATTTCTTTTTCTCCTGGTCAAGCTCTTCGTGTAGATTAGCCATCACCGTCTCCAACTCTACATTCCGAAGTTCCAGACTACAGGGAAGATGGGAAAAGGAGGGTAAATACACCTTTTAATACAGTGATGGTTTAATGAGACACTTAAAGAGTTAATTTAGGTAAAAGTTAATTCTGTCATGGATTGAAAAAGGTTTACTTTCAATAAAAAATTTCTTAACATGTATAAACTTATGTTTATATATATATATATATATATATATATATATATATATATATATATATATATATATATATATATAGGTTAAGTTAATAAACAATTTAATACATTCATAAATATTTTTTATATAAAAAAATAATATTTTAATTGTATTGAATGTAAATATTTAACATTGTTAAAATAAATATGTATGTTTTCTTATATATTAGTTAATAAATATTTTATTTTAGTAATTTGGGTTAATAAATTTAATTTGATTACAAGTAAAAAAAATGTTATTTGATTAGAAATAGTATTAAAAAAAGTATTAATTATTTAAAATAAAGATTTTTATTTAATTAAAAGTAAAAAATATATACTTGTATTTAAAAACTGATTATTTGTTAAGAAATTGAATAAATATTATTTAATTTTATTAAAAATAGATGTTTGTTGTATTTTATAAAAAGTGAGTAATTTTTTTATTATTAAATAAGTAAATAAAAGTTTTTTTTGTTGTTGTTGTAATTACTTACATTAATTCACACTGGCTTGTTTTTTTTTTTTTTTTTTTTTCTTAGTTTTTTTTTTTTTTGGGCAGGGATGAAATTATCCAAAAAAGCAACAGGGAAGACAGAACAACAATATTCAAATGTTTGCCACACATCACATTTGTGCCATACTGAAGAGTGTTTGTGTGTTTATGTAAATTATTTATTTGTTTGTTTTTTTCTCATTTATTTGTTTATTGATTTATTGGCATTCCCCTCATTTGATTTCAGTTCCCTTGTTTTAGTTTTCTATAAATCACATTTATAAAAATATACAGATTAAAATGGAAATTATTTTCAATCTCCATTTAACGGTGTTTCCTAAGTTGGAAACAATTTAGGCATTTTTTTTTTTATTTCATTTGTTTTATTTTCTATTGATTTTTTACTTCATTAAAACTGAAAAAAAACATCACTAGTTTCTGTGCTCTGTAAAGTTCATTTTTTGATTGAATATGACTCTCACCTCTTGATCCTGGTCTCATATTCGTTCTTCTGCTTGAGCATTTCCTGTTTGAGACTGGCCACCAGGCTGTGCAGTGCACTATGATTGGTCGGTCCATTTGCGACGGCAAACGTTTCACTGTTATCGCTGCTGCTGGTTCCCCTGCTCCCCCGGCCTCCTCCATTACTGGTCTGCTGCTCTCTATCATCCACCGCCAGTACGTTGTCCTCCTGCACCGGCCCGTCCAACAAAGGATCTTCAAAGTTGCTGCCAAAGAAATCCTGCTCTGGGCACGTGGTTGTGGAAGAGCGGCAAGAAGTGGAGTTTTCTGGTAGAGAGATCTCGCAAGACGAGGTGGACCATGTGGCGCTATCCACGCTCTGTTTGTCCTCACAGCTGCTGCTCAGACTGGGCTGTGTCGTTTGCTGCTGATGGATGTGGACGTTGTGGACGTTGTCGTACGTGGACAGGCGGTTCTGCTGGTGCTCGGTGTCTCTACTTTTAGCCTCGCGCATCGTGACATGACCGTTGGGCACCCAGAGTCCATTCCGTCCATTTAGAGTCCCATTTGTCACATCCGCGCTGGATACGCCCATCCGAGCGACGCCATTCTGGACGCCCATTTTGGTGCCTGAGCCTTTAATTGCACCCGTCCGACGTGCATGAAGGGTTCCCATGTTGGGTAGAGTTAGACTTTTCTCCTGATTGGCGTCACCTGAAGACGATGAGGAGGAACTGAACGACCCATTGGTGACAATCCCGCTCCCTTTGCTAAACGCCGGGTTCTTCTTCACGGAGAGCGGCGGACTGCGGGCCACCTCGAATCGCTGTCCAGTAAAACCATTACGTGGGCTGCCTGAACGAGGAGAGCCATTGTCCAGAGGAACCCGGCTGGGGGATTCTGGCGCGTCCCAAGTGCACTGTCGCACCCCACTGGTGTTATTGTTCTCTTTGTTTTGAATCTGACCATTCGTAGGCCGTTTCTGTGTCTCATTATTGTTATTATTAACCAGTTCCAGAGTGCTAGTATGCTCCTCATCGGGTGGGAAAAGAACATCATGGCGGCCAATCAGAACAGCCATCAATTGCTGGACCAGTACTGTGCCTGAACACATGACAAATAGATTACTCAAACACTGATTATAATCCAGATCCAGAGATTTTTGGAGTGAGAGATATGGATTGGAAGACCTACCTTCCATTATAGTCACTGGGTCCTCAACCTTTGGCCTTAGAATATTTGGCCCAAAGACTGTAGCCAGATTCTGTACACTCATTTTATTCACACCTGAGTAGGACTGAACTTCATCCAAAAACCTGGACAAAAAGAAGAGTCTTAACATTACAACTGAGATTTCAGAAACTGTATGTACAAAGTTGAATGTGTGGCAAAAAATAAAATAAAATAAAATAAAATAAATAAATAAATAAATAAATAAATATATATATATATATATATATATATATATATATATATATATATATATATATATATATATATATATATATAGAAATTAACTTGATTGTTGCAACAAAAAACAAAAATAATCAAAAAAAAATTTTTTTTAATAAAAATAAAAATCTTATTTTCAAAAAACTCTAAAATTGATATTATGATTTGAAAACATCATACAAGATAATTCATATCTTTTTTTTCTTTTTTATAGTGCCACTGAGTTAATTGATTCACGGACTCATTCAAAGACAGCCACTTATTTAATTCCTGAATGCATCACTGTTTTTCAGCTGATTCACTGAGTGAACAGACTCAGTGACTGACTTAAAGACAGTCACTTTTTTATTCACAAATGAATCAGTGTTTTTGAGTGAACTGACGGACTGAACTGACTCAGTGACTCACTTACAGAGAGTGCCTTGCTTTGTTCCTGAATGCATCAGGGTTTTTGAATCAATCAATTGAGTGAACTGATTCAGTGACTCACAGACAGTCACTTGCAATGTTCCTGAATGCATCAAGGTTTTTGAATGAATCGATTGATTGGATTGACTCATTGACTCAAATTTCCACCACTAATGCAAAGTACTATTACATATTTTTTTATACAATATTTTGTGATAAGCCACAGCTGAATGGAATAAAATAAAAAATCACCTACTTGCATATGTATTTAAGCAGGTTGTAGTTTACCGGAGGTAGACCTTCCACTTGTCTTCTTAATTCCTTCATTCCCTGCACAGAGAGATTAAAAACAATAATAATTAAATACACATCCAGGATAAAAAGAAATACAAATGTATGCCTTTGCTTAAACTGATTATAGTAATTTAATTTTAAATGATCTGGACTAATATGCATGATTAAAAGACGTACTAAATGAAAAAGCAATTAAACCTGTCCCATTGCTTTTAAAAGTCTTCCAAATTGACTTTAAATATTCATACTGCAATTTATTCCGTTATTACTGCACTATTCGTCTAGGCATGGGTCAGTGAGTTTAACAACTGATGACGGTCTAGATTTATTGATGCGCTCCATTCCAGATCTGTTTTTATCATGGTCAATATGTCTTTTCCCTGCAGGCTCTCTCTGATGAAAATGACTTTGCTGCACCACATGAGAAAGCTATTTTTCAAAAACAAATGGATGTAGTAAGCCTTCTACTTCATTTGACATGGTACCGCGATTCTTTGCGTGTACCACACTCAAGGGACTCTCAGAGGTACGAATCTCGCTCAAATCCTTGGGGCAGTAAATTAAATTCAGTGTTGCAAGACTCCGTCCTGCACTTTGATTCTATCCTGAAACCTTTCAAAAGCCGCTGGCTGACGCACAGGTGATTCACGCGAGGTAAAACTGTAACTTAAAAGTCAGAATGAGGCTGTTTCTGTTCCTCGGGGTCAACCTGTTCTTCTTTAGGCTCAGCAAAAGTAAGGTATTGATGCACGCAAGATGAAAGACGAGTGCAGTAGAATAGTGCGATGAGTTATTTGCCTTTTTCTCAGCCTGCTGGTGGGAACCGAACTTGAAACTAAGAAAAAGCAAAAAGAGGGGAGCTAAAAAGTTCAACAATGTTTTGAGTCTACAATGAGGCTCATTATGAAAAACAACATCCTTGACATTTGTTAACATGTAGTTTAGTTAAAAATGTTATGCTTTTAAACAAAGTCTTGTAAAATGCTAAATAAACAACAACAGAACCAGAGCAAAAGCCCTTTTTATTTTAATTTTAACTTTAATTTTGATCCTTTGAAAGTATCCTGAAAAAAATTAAAAAAAAATCACTCTTTGCAGAAAAACATTAAGCAGCCCAACTGTTTTCAGAATTTATATTAATAAGAAATGTTTTTTTTTTTTTTTGCTGCAAAATTGGCATATTAGAAAGATTATTTAAAATATTATAAAGATTATTAAGGATCATGTGACACACTGGGGCAATGGTGTTGAAAAATAAACTTAGCATTACTAAAATACAGTAAATTATAAAATATATTTAATATAGAAATTGATATTTTAAATTGCAATAATATGTTTCACAATATTATGGTTTTTACAGAATTTTTGATTAAATAAATGCACACTTGAGGAGCATAAGAATCTTCTATCACCACCAATAAAAAACCCAAAAAACATTACCATTCAGTCAAAGGTTCTTTGAAGAACCATGTCTTTCTTAACTTTTTCTAATCTGAAAAACATTCTTTCACCACAAATAACCTTTTGTGAAACAGAAAGATTCTTCATATGTTCATAACTTCACAGGTTCTTCATGGAACCATTTAGACAAAAAAAAAAAAAGGTTGTTCTATGGCATCCTGAAGCACCTTTATTTCTAAAAGTGTACCCACCCCAAACATTACAACTGTACAGTAGTACTTTATATGTATCTAGTAACTTGCATCATTAATAACACACACGTTTGAAGAAAACCATTGCACCCTTGAGTAATGAGACCTGTTATAGCCACCAAGAATATACAACAGGATTTTATGCTTGCAATGTGATGGTCAACAAGAGATAACTCACTGCATCCTGGTCTTTGCTGAGGAGTTTGGTGCAGGCCAGAAACTCTTCGTATTTACAGAACGGGATGACCGGCTCAGGCAGCTCTCTCAAGTACAGCTTCAACAATGATGCTACGGTGTGAACGTCTGTGTTACTGCAGAGAAAGATGGAAAGAATAGACATATAAGTCTAGAAGCAAAAGCGTGTGTAAAAAATGACTTTAAATGACAGAGTGTGGGTGTCCATGATGTGTCAGTATCCCAGCAGATCTAATGATGATCCCACAGAGGATTTGAGCTTGTGACAATCCCGTAACATGCTGGATTCATCGACTCTTCCCGGGTGGGCTGGACAGGAATAGCAAGCACGTGTATAATGTAACCGTCACATGCATATTCTGTGTATTGACCCTTAATAATTATCACCTTGCTTCAGACACCAGTGAGATCTAAATATGAACGGTGCTAAATATTCAGCGTGCCTTCCCTGCCATGTCTCTTCACGACAAAGTGATTGTGGAGCCCTGGCAGCCGTCGCTAAATTTGCAGGTTGTAAATAAACCGGGGAAGCAGCTGCTGGTGTTGTCTGCAGCATTTGGTAATGTGGAAGTGCAGAGAAAGCGTTTTCAGAGAGAGAAAGTATCCAGCATCTACATTTTAGGGTAATGAGAAGGGACATTAGCTTAAAATGGACAACATAACTGCACTTTCAGGCGGAATCTACTAAATGGTAAATAGTCCATTTGGAAAACTGCACAGAGAGAAACATTGGAAATGAGAAAAAGACGAAATTAAAAACCTGGAGGTGTTAAAAAGTCTTGTTAATTTATAAATGTGAATTCTTGGGTGAATATTCCAGAATTAGATTCTGCTTCATTGTAATGCCAGGCATCTGTGAAGAAAGCAAACCTATTTTTATCAAAAGATGGCACTCTTATGAGTTTTAATATAAAGTGAAAGTATGTCGAACATGTTTCAGAGGCTCTAAACAGAGCTGTCACTGTCAACTGCATCTTTTCGCTTTGATTTGTCACTGGAGCCAGAGTAAACTTGGATTTAATGAGGACTCAATTCAGGCATTAATGAGATGGTAATTCTTTGCTAGATTTCATTTACATTATTTTACATTTAGTAGACGTGTTTATCCAAAGTGACTTAGTCTTAGCATTTTTTTTAAATAAGTATCTTATGCTCCACATGGCTGCATTTAATTGATTAAAAATACAGTAAAAGACTTAATATTGTAATATAATTTGACAACGTAAGCTAGTTGTTCCATTGTTCCAGTCTTCAGTGTCACATGATCCTTCAGAAATTATTCTAATATGCTGATTTGCTGCTCATATCACGTTTTTTATTATCAATGTTGAAAACTTTTGTGCTTAATATTTTGTATAAACCGTGATTTATTTATTTTTTCATGATTATTTATTGAATAAAATTTAAAAAATCATGAAGAGAGTTGATAAGGAAGGCAAAATAGATAATACAGACAATCTGGACTATTCTGAAGATTATTTAGATGATTTAAAGTTGTGTCTGTTTGTTTTCATGCAGATTCCTTTCACATTCCTAACAGAAAGTGCAAGTACCAATCAAAAGACGGCTTCTCTCCACAGTCGAAAGCATCCTGAAGCTCTTTGACGAGGTTGGCTTGTCCAGGCAGACGGAAGAGCCCTTCTTCTCGCAGACCCCAATGACGGATGAAGTCCACGCACTGCTCCACCAGCATTGGCGCCATCTTATTGCCATAACGACGTTCATATCGAACAGTCTCTTCCAACTTCTGACCGAAGATTCCTGAAACACAAACCCATAGTTCATGAGGATCAGATAAGCCAATATTTAGGCACATTCTGATGATTTTACACAAGAATTTTGAGACTCACACCTGCTGAGAAATTTTAAAAAGTTTTTTTTTTTTTTTTTTTTATTGAGAGACCTAATATATATGTGAATATTATATGTGCTAATTGTTACATTTTATCTTTTATTTAATATTTTAGGTAGGCTACCATTATGAAAAGTAAGAAGAGCTATCTGACAAATCTTTTAGAGCCTTAAAAAATTGTTTTAAACTCCATGTTGAAAAACAATTGATCCCTCTATTTCAATATGTAGGGGAAAAAGTGAGGAGAGAGCTGCTAAAGAAGCATGATTTAAGCTATTCTTGCATGTCACGCTCTCTGAGAAGAAAATCACACACTTCCTCTCCTTCCCTGTTCTTTTGTCTGCATCGGTCGGGCTGAAAACAAGCGTGATTCACATGTGGCATGCATATGAGCGGGGATTAGCCCAGACTTCCTGGAAGCTTTGGATCGGTGCGCTTTCCAGGTCTCCGGACGCAGACATGTGGTACGAGGTGGTACAAATTCAACTAAGCCTAGAAGACAGGAAGGGTTTTGCCGCCTTCTTCCTGCCTGAGCTGATGGAGGGGAAAAAGAGGCTGGACAGATGTGAGAAACGATATTTCACATTTTCTTTCAAGTCTGACTCACCATGTTTGAAGCTGACGCAACTTTTTATTTTACGGAAGACACTTCTGTGCATGAAACTGTAATAAAATAAGGGATGCAAGAAGGTGCATCCAAAGTGTCCGCCTCTGAGCATCTTCAACAATCAGTCCAAAGTAGCCTACAATCACACTACTGCTGAAAAATCATCCACAATATTATTTTCCTCCACTCAGTCTTTGGGAAAATGTTTTGGGAACTTCCATAGCTGGATCGCAACTGGATCTCAAACGAATGAAGAAAAAGTACTTGACCTGCGTCAATAGTTTTAGTTTTCTATATACATCTCTTTCTGGATGAATAAACATAGAAGTTTCCCATGATGCATCTCTGGACCAGGCGATGTCAGTTATTAATGGTGGCCACACAGGTGTGAGATGGTGATCTGGCTAAAACACAGGAACCTAAGCAGAAAAAAACAGAATGTAGACATTCGCTTGGCTTCAATTCTTTAATGATTTATCCAGAAGCTCTTGCAAGAGAGTCTTGTTTCCCATGGAAAGAGTTTGTGAGGAATCCGGCCAAACGTAATCTCCTGATGGTTCTCCTCTCCCTTCAGTGAGTTCACCTGGTTTACACTCTTGGTTTCTCAAGCCTGGATCTCCTGTCTGTGAATCCTCAGGGATTTAATATCTCATTTTGGTGGAGCTTTTCTTCTGACTTTCACATGACTTTTCTGTCCCTGTTTGCTATGGCAGTCAATTAACAACACTGGACACACACACACACACTCGACTTCACGCCGTCTTCAAGCTGTCCAGAGCTTTTCTGCCAATCTCATGTATTCCCACAGAGTACTCTTTGTGCTGCTGCAAGGCTCTTATCCTACAAAATATCAAATATGAGATGCTTCCAGTCCGGCTCTCTTTGCAAACTACAGTACGTATCTTCTTCTCTCATAACAGTCTTGCACCTTTTAGATCTTCCTTCCTCATTTCAGACCTTTGAGGCAGTCTCTTCATTTTTTCCTCAATTCTTTTTGTCCCTCGTTACAGCCTCGTACCCTTTGAGCTCTTGCGGTTTCTTTGGTCTTCTCTTCTCTTCATCTCATCTTGTCTCCTTTTAATCCACTCTTTCATCAGATTGCCCAGAAGCCATTCCTGTATACTCTCTGTCCTCTACTCCTGTACGTCTGAAAGCGGAGTCCGTTCCCTTCTTTAAGGAGGTTTGGATTTAAAGGGGAGGAGACGAACTGCTCCATCCATCCAAAGCTCAGACCTGACCTGTACTTCATAGCAGAGAGTACGACGGGGCCAAAACTACCCCTCCCCTCCGTCCCCTAAGGTTAGTGTTAAAAAGCTGCTAAGCTCTTAGCTGTGTAATCATCTGTTGTGGCTGTTCCCAGCCTTCGGCCCTCATTCCTGCCGTTCACACCGCCGTGTTTTTGTGGACGTTTGAACAGCGGCACTCGGCCGTGGGCGAATCACTCACAGCCTAGAAGGTCTTCCAGTTCACTGGCGGAAAAGATTATATGCAGAAAGATTGTTTTAATCTTCTTGAATAAAGAATAAAAACTGAATTCTGAATGAATGAATATTCTTTGTCTAAACCTTCAGACCAGGATTAAAAACTCAAACAAGAAAACAAGTACAGTAAATGCGCCTTTAAATAAGCTCTGTTTTTAAGTTCACAAAGAATAGACATGCCAACAGCAGCAAATTATGACTTCATTAAAAAGCCTGTAATAGATTCTCACAGTCAGAAGCCATATAGGAGCTGCAAACTGTATAACACATTGCATACAAAAGTGGAAGTAATTTTCTTGACCTAAGAAGCTCAAATCTGATCGCCTGGGTTTAACTTGTGAGAGGTTTTCATCTTCTACTTTGCTTTATTTCATAGGAAGGACATATTTTTTTATTTTTTGTGAAGTCATCACAAAACAAACATGCTTTTCCACCAGTGGTCAATTACTCTTTCAGATAAAAAAAAAAGAGTTATTGGCCAGAATTAGCTTAAAAGGTTTGATTATATATATATATATATATATATATATATATATATATATATATATATATATATATATATATATATATATATATATATATATATATATATATATATATATATATATATATATATATATATATATATATATATATTTAACACTAAATATACCACTAAACTAGTCTATTTTAATATTTATTAAATGAGTTCCGAAATAGCTTTTTTTTTTAATTGTTTAATTTAAGTTTTAGTAATGTTTTTTAATATGCTTTAACCATATTTATTAGTTTTCATTATTTATTTATAACTTAATTTTTGTTATTTCATTTTTTTAAGTGCTACAACTTTTCTAATTTTCATTTAAGATTGTTAAAATTTGAAAAGTCAATGCATCATTTATTTTATTTCAGATTTATTTCAATTGCAGAAAACAATTTCAGACAACAACACTGCGCAAGACTGAAAACAAAAAATCCTAAACTAGACCTAGAAGCGTATTCTCACAAATTTTAGTCCTAACTAGTCGTAACAATTTCTTGTATTTTCATGACATCGTGCTGGGAAGCTCTAATTGGTTCACACTTCTGGCTTCTCCTGTGCAGCATTGCGTCTTCTGTGAGGACAGATGCTTTTCTTGACACTGCATTTTTAGTCGAACTGAACTTTTTAAAGAATATGTGATCTCTCTTGGATCAGACTGGAAGGGTCAGCTTCAGACAGTCAATACTTCATTAACTACAAAGAAAACACTTATATGTCATTGCTGAAAGCTGATAAAGTCTTTGACAAAAGTGTGATCACACAGCAAAATAACAAGTCAAAAGCGAATAACGTCTTAAAGGGATTCTAAACGTCTGTGGCCTAATGAATGATCCGCTTCTTGCAGCTGCACACACATGCTCATATCAAATCTGAGACGGAGATGTCGAAGGTCAAGGAGAAGAGACTGGAACAGGCATGCACTGCAACTGGGTGGTCGTGAAACACCACAGGACCCCTACAGTGGGATATTATACACTCTTTGACTCGGTGACCTTTGACCTATGGGGTAAATCAGCTGACTGTGGTAGGTAATGTCCCTTTCTCAACTACAAATGTGAACAAAAGATACATTCCTGAGGAATCCTAATTCTTTTGGCTACACATATGTAAACATGAGATATATATATATTTTTTTCAAAGGCTTTGTGCACAGAAATACCAAACATGGTTGTAACAAAATGTCCATTTAGCAAAATCCAATGACCAAGTTGAGTTCACAGAGAAATATTTAAAGGGTAAGACGGTGTAAGACCAAGACTACAAACCAAGCAACACACAAAAAGCACTATGCTGGCCCTAGATATTACAAATGACTGTGTAAAGTAACTTTTAAGTAATTTAACTGTGTTAACAAGCGAAAAAATACTTCAAGAAAAGCCAAACACAGCAGGTAAAGTTGATGTAGGACACGTTGTAAATTCCACAACATGCCTCTCAAAGTTTAATGCACTCAGTCTGTATCACATGGTTTTGTGCCCTCAACTCTGGCTGGACTACACGAGCTTATTCCTGTGAATGGTTGATTCCTGCCCACACAGAGTGGGATCATTCAGATGGCCATGCAAGGATGAGTCATTCTTGCAGGCTGGTGAGCAAACCTCTTCACTGACCCCAGAAAGTGGGCAGTTTAATGAGGTTGGTGCTGTGTGCGAGACTGAAAAATATGAGCACACCTCCAAACACACCCACACATCGACAGTCAATTAAACTGACAACTATCTCAGACCTCATGGCACTTTTTTGTATTAATGTACGTGAAGTATATAAATATATGAATACTTTCAACCTATTCCATAATTTTGAGTCTCTAATTAGGTTTCTACTTCAAACAATCACTTAAATATAATAACTTAAATGCTGGCTGTCAAAACCCTTGTCATTCAGAAAGTGGAGCCTAAAACCAGTTCAGAAACTTTTAGATGTTTAGAATTTTAGAAATTCTACCGTATTTTCCGGGCTATAAGTCACTTTTTATTTCATAGTTTGGCTGGTCCTGCGACTTATAGTCAGGTGCGACTTATTTATCAAAATTAATTTGACATGAACCAAGAGAAATGAATTAAGACAAATGAACCAAGAGAAAACATTACCGTCTCCAGCCGTGAGAGGGCGCTCTATGCTGCTCAGTTCTCCTGTAGTCTACACTGAAGACATAGAGCGCCCTCTCGCGGCTGGAGAAGGTAATGTTTTCTCTTGGTTCTACATAAATGCGACTTATAGTCCAGTGCGACTTATATATGTTTTTTTCCTCATCATGACGTATTTTTGGACTGATGCGACTTATAGTCAGGTGCGACTTACAGTCCGAAAAATATGGTAATTTCTTTTTTTTTTTTCAGATTTTTTCATACATACATATATAAGGCCTATATAAGCAAACAAACAAATAAATAAGCTTTATGAGTGAGCATGACCCGAAATTTGACTAAAACAATTCACAATTCAACTTCCCCAAAGTCCAAACAAAAACTACGCCCTTGTAGTATAGTATATAGCAAAGTTAAAGCTGTGTAAGTAAAGCAAAGTTAAACTGTGACCATCCTGTTTATATCCATTAACCAACAGTGACTTATTCTGACAAACTGGTTGCAGAAGCTCACCTCCTCCAAACGGAGCCCATATCACCCTGCGGATGCTCTTCACCCAGTCCTCCATGTCATTCTGTGTGCTGGCCATAAGTAGATAAGTCTCATGGTTGGATGTCATTCGCTCCCTGTCGCCCCCTACAGAAAGAGCATTGAAATAATGGTCAGAAGTTTGTTGGGTTTGATGTTCTTCCATGTAAAAACACAGTAACATGTAACATGAATATCAAAATATCATTTCAAAAGCCATCATTCACATACACACTTTCAATTGTGAAAATAGCTTGAGCTTTCTTTACTTCTTTTAAGCCCCTTTCAAACTGCCATTCCGGCAAATACAGGGGTAAAGTGTTCCTGCAATTGGTCCCGGGTGAAAGGGGCTTAAGTCTGCGAAACTTTCCTTTATAACAACTATAACAACTGGAGTTATTTGCTCACTCCTTGACACTTCTGCAAACCACTTGTCAACAGCCAATTAGGTCTCGGTCATTAAAGATGAGTGGCAGGACATGCCTTTGTATGCTAAACAATTCAAAATGGCGCCGCAGTGTGTGGCTCGCCGTTTACCTTTGCTGGGATTATTGCTAATTTGCCTGTTTCTACTGCTTGTCACTCGAAATGTGTCACCGTTGCTGGTGTATGACCGCCTGACTTTGTTAAGTATATGTAACTCTGTGGAGAAAGTGCCGATCTATGGCTCTGTTGGTCAGTCAGCCACGCTGCCGCCTTTCATCGCGTCCATACCTGCCTATCTATGGCGTGAACCCTGCCTGCCACTCCGCAGAAATCGCCGCAGGAAACGCGGGAAGAGAGGCGGAATACGTGTCAGGCTCAGAGCGTACCTGACATCATCCTCCACCTGCGATCGGGGTCATCCGTGTTTTGGGTCGTCAGCTGGGTTCATCGGCTGCAATGTGCGTTCTTTGGCATGCAATTACCGGTGGCTCCGGTCGATTGTACCGGGCTCCGAGTGCCCATCTCCCCGCTACTGGAACAGGAAGCGCTCCTCCAAGCGAGGCTGCGTGCTTGGGAATCTCCGCCCGCTCAGTCGTGCTTCCCAACGGACTGAAAGGCGCTCAATTCACATGGCGCTGATCAACACTAGGTCACTTACAAATAAGACTTTTATATTGAATGACTATTTTATGACAAACGCTCTGGACTTTTTGTTGTTGACGGAAACATGGTTGAAACCAGGTGATGACAGCGCCTTCTCGGAGCTCCTCCCCCCTGGCTGCTCTTTCTACAACTCCCCACGAGTGTCAGGTCGAGGCGGTGGGCTGGCCACGCTCTTCAAAAATGAGTACAGATGCCGGTTACTACCTGCACTTGTCTATAATAGTTTTGAACTTCAGCTGTTTGTGGCTGATCTAGATTATCCTGTATTGTTTGCAGTTATTTATCGCCCACCAAAGCCAAACAAAGATTTTATGCACGAGTTCTCTGAGTTTTTAGCTGATGTTGTTCCTAAATATGATAAGCTTTTGGTTTGTGGGGATTTCAATATCCATGTGTGTTGTCCCTCAAACCCACTTGCTCATGATTTTAAAACTCTTTTAAGTTCTTTTGGCTTAAATCAATGTGTGGAAGGTCCGACACATCAACTTGGCCACACGTTGGATCTCATTATTTCACACGGGCTCTCAGTTTCACTTGAAGAAATAACAGAATCTGGTATCTCAGATCACTTCCCCATTAGATTTGAGATCAGTATTCCACCACCCACTAGTAAACCTGTCTCCTCAGCCTCTAGGCGCCGCTGCATCACACCCTCTGTAGGTGTAGAGTTTGCTTCTGTGTTTATGGGCTCACAGTTTTATGCTATGAATGGTCTGGTCTCTCCTTCATCCCCAGATAATATTCTTTCTGTGTTTCTCTCCACAAGCACTGAAATTCTAGACTCTATTGCCCCTTTTCGGACTAAATCTATTAAACCTAAGGTGGATCCTTGGCTAAATGACACCACAAGGGCCCTTAGGCAACACTGTAGGCAAGCCGAACGAAAGTGGAAAAAGGACAAATTATTTTCTTCACTAGGTTTATTAAGAGACAGCCTAGCCACATACCAGAAGGCTGTGAAGGCGGCGAAGATGCACTATCTTTCTTCAGTCATAAATAGCAGTTGTCATGAACCTAGAGTTTTATTTAATACCATTAACTCTGTGTTGAATCCATGCACCTCTGATCCGACAGAGGTTTCAGTTAGTACATGTGAGAAATTTCTTGGTTATTTTACGGACAAAGTAGCAGCTGTCAGGCAAAACTGCAGTGCTAATTTTAACGTGTTTGTACCTGCTGCTCCGGTGCTTTCTGCTGTTTTTGAGGATTTTAAGCCAGTTTCACTTACACTGCTTTCTGAGGTAGTGCAGCACATGAAACCCACCAACTGTCCGTTAGACATTGTCCCAGCCAGGATAGTGAAAGAAGTTTTTAATACCGCCATTGGGTCAAGTTTACTCACTTTAATTAATTTGTGTCTTAGTCTAGGTTGTGTCCCAGCTGCATTTAAACATGCTGTGGTCAGGCCCCTACTTAAGAAACCAAATCTTGACCCTTCAGTGTTATCTAACTTTAGACCAGTTTCTCATCTGCCTTTTCTGTCAAAGGTTTTGGAAAAAGTTGTTTTTATACAGTTACAAGCCTTTATGCAGAAAAATTCTGTCCTCGAAAAATTTCAGTCTGGTTTTAGATCACGTCACAGTACCGAGTCTGCACTGCTAAGAGTACATAATGATATTGCCTTGTCTGTGGATGCCGGGAGTCCTGCTGTGTTAGTGCTTTTGGACCTCACAGCAGCGTTCGATACGGTGGACCATGCAGTCCTCCTCTCTCGTCTTGAGCATTGTGTGGGCATTCGAGGTTTGGCACTTCAATGGTTTAGCTCCTATTTAGCAGATAGGAGCTTCTCTGTTATGATTGGTGAATGCTCCTCGTCGGCTGCTCCTCTTTCTTGTGGGGTACCCCAGGGTTCAATTCTTGGCCCAATCTTGTTTTCTTTATATATGTTGCCGTTAGGGAGTATTATAGGAAAGCACAATCTATCCTTTCACTGTTATGCTGATGACTTGCAGATTTATTTGCCTTTAAAACCGAATGATAATGTCTCACTAGACTCCCTACTTAGTTGTATCGATGATATTAGGATGTGGTTGTCACAAAATTTTCTTAGTTTAAATAATGAAAAAACGGAGTGTATCATCTTCGGCAACCCAAACGGTTCAGCGGTGACTTTGGGGGCTTTGGCTCCATACCTTAAGCCTGCTGTCAGAAATTTAGGGGTTACTTTTGATTGCGACATGAAATTTGACAAGCAAATCAGCAATATTGTCAAAATGAGTTTTTTTCAGCTTCGTCTTCTAGCTAAAGTTAAGCCTTTTCTTAATAGGCATGATCTAGAAAAGGTGATTCATGCTTTTATTAGTTCGAGGTTGGATTATTGTAATGCTCTCTATGTAGGTTTAAGTCAAGGCTCTATTGCACGACTTCAACTTGTGCAAAATGCTGCCGCTCGGTTTTTAACAAATACACCTAAGCGTGTACACATTACTCCTGTCCTCTATTCCTTACACTGGCTTCCAGTACAGTTTAGAATAGATTTTAAGATTTTGTTGTTCGTTTTTAAGGCCCTAAATGGCCGAGCACCGGAGTACATAAGTGAGATTTTAACCCTGCGTGAGCACAGCCGGTCGTTACGGTCTTCAAATCAACTGGTTTTAGAAGTCCCAAGGTCAAAGTACAAGCGTTGGGGTGATCAGGCGTTTGCAGTTGCTGCCCCAAGACTTTGGAACAAGTTACCCCCTGATATCCGTACAACTGCAGATGAAACTCTTTTTAGGTCTAAACTTAAAACCCACCTGTTTAGGATGGCTTTTAATACATAGTAGTGGTGACACAATTTCCCTCTTGCTGTTTTCTTTTTTGTTATATGTATTTATTGTATGATATGATGTTTATTGTATTTTATGATGTGAAGCACTTTGGATACCTGACAGTTGTTGTAAAGCGCTATACAAATAAATGTTGATTGATTGATTGATAAACCTCAATGACACTTCTGTGATCTGTCAGTAACCCTCGACTCAAAGCCTTTATTTACAAATGCACAGGTGTGTTGACATCTGGGAAGGGTGCTGGGCTTGAGACATCACATGTTTAGTTTGTTGGGGAATGAAGTTTCTGTCTTGTTTGTGAGAACAGCATGCACGGGCCATTTGAGCTGGCGCATGAAATTGAAATGAACACTTTAATGGTAATTTTGAAAAAAAAAAAAAAGGCAGATCAATACCGGATATATCTAGTCGCTCATCCATAAGGAGAGAGTCTTTAAAAGCCTGTCCAATGTGTCCCGTCCCTACACTGAGGCAGAGTTTTAAGAGTTAATGGAGATATGATTAGTGTGAAAGACTAAATTATTCATTGTATTCATTCGTGTAGTTCTCTGGGGACTCTTGCTGTCTTGATCATTGATTTTCTTCTGCGACGAGATCAGTTTGTCAACCATTAAAAATGTATTTATGGACTGTCGAGAAGCAAAGCAGATGGAAATCATTGAAGGAACAACAACGGCAGCAGTGATTCCATTGATTTCTCCACGGCACCCCTCGAAACGGAGCAGCTGATCATTCGGAAATAGCTTTCAAGCACAACCTTTTTTTTTTTTTTGTCAGATTTGGAAACTTGGTGCTTCAGTTTACATGCTTGTTAGATTTGCATTCGTTTCATTTATGAAAAACGATTGTTTTTGTCTTCATCTGGGTAGCCAAACAAGGTGTTCATTTTACAAACTCTGTTTAACTGGTTCTAGGATGTATTACAAGTAGTCTACCATGTATTACAAGTTCTAGGATAAGTTTGCATACTGAGGTGAATTATTGAGCCCATATTTTTTATTTTTTGTAAGGTTTCATGCACCAAAATTGGAGTATTGCCATCTTAAACTGGCCTTTTGTTACTGTACCTTTAAGAGTTACTCCACACATAAATTGCCTTTGTTATGATACAGTTGTTTATATGACCTAATTAACTAAAACAACAAATAGAACTATACAAGAAAATCAGAAAAATCCACAACCCATCTAATTTACATTTCAGAAACTTGTGCTAGTGTTTCGGCATCCACACCTGTTTTACAAATGGAAATGAAGGAGACAAAAGCTGGAATGCTGAGCTGCAGCCCACCACCTGAGGCTGGAGATGAATAACAGCAAGATAACAGCAACCTAAGCCAAGACTAAAGTGTCATGGCATATGCACCGACCTGCTCACATAGGAATGCATGCGTGCAACAAAGGGCAGACTCGACAGGGGTCCGGCTCGAGCACAGTTTACAGACCATCTGCTGCGGTCTTGTCTTCCTACCACTTCAGCACATATAACAACACATGCACACTCACACGAGAGGCCTGAACAGACTGTCTGATGACTAAGACAAAGCTAAATGAATCAGAAATGAGCCTATCTGGCAGTAAACAATGACTGTTCACCAATTAACACAGCACCTGTTTCAGAGAGAGAAAGAACGAATGAGTGCGAGCCAGCTCAGTCATCTTAACTGCAATGTACAGCTGCTAGAAATGACAGCCACACTTGCACTTCACATAAAATCATGCAATTCTAATTTGTAATTTTTTTTTTTATCAATTTCTAAAATTCATTTGTTAAACAGCATGATTCTAAATTTTAAAGTGAATTTTAGCTCAAATTGGCAATGCAGGCTAAAATTTCAATACTGTATGTATATAAAAAATTATATAAATATATATTTTTTAATCTTTTATGTTTTTTGAAAGACGTCTTTTATGTTTAAAATACAGCAAAAATAGTAACACTGTGAAATATTATTGCAATTTAAAATAACTATTTTCTATTTGAATATATTTTAAAATGTACTTTATTCCTGTGATGCAAAAAGCTGATTTTTAGCATCATTACTCCAATCTTCAGTGTCACATAATCCCTCAGAAATCATCCTAATATGCAGATTTGCTGCTCAGGAAAATTTCTTATTAATTGCAGAGTTGAAAACAGCTGTGCTGCTTAATACTTTGGTCTTATTGGATCTTTGATGAATAGAAAGTTCAAATGAACAGCATTTATTATAACATTATAAATTCCTTTTGATCAATTTAACGCATCCTACCTTAATAAAATATTACTTTCTTAAAGAAAAATCTTTAAAACTTCAAACTTTTGATAATATAAATCTGAAAATAAAAATCACTTTTAGCTAAGTGAAAATGGTAGATACTAAACAACGCTTACTAAAAATCATGCCTTAAGCTTATATATATATAAAAAGACTTCTGAACAGTAATGTAGTTCATAATAATATGGTTTCTAAAGATGTATACCAAACCATACCATCAAATTTGTTTAAACTATTTCTATCATGCTTTTGTTGACATTTTTGGAGGTCCAAAGAAACCATCGCCACTCACTTTCACTGTATGGATTAGAATAGATTGAAATGGTAAACAAGTGAAAAAAAAATAGCACAGGTTTCACCACCACAGACCTCAAAATGAGCAGTTCTGCAACAAAAGCCTTTAGTTTGGTTCAAAGGGCAGGGTGACATTCACAAAACAAGACGTTCTAATCTAGAATAGCCCCACGGTTCTCTTTTAAATCATTTTAGCCAATAAAACCACAACTACCCAGCACTCTAGCTCTCTCTAGAGACCCCTGACCCTGCTCTAACTACACACAGATACTCTAATAGATTACCTTCCTCTCCAAATGAACTTAACGATCTATGACCCACACACTCTCCCCTCCCCTCCATCACCTGGCTGTACATTAACATTAATGTGGCCCTTTGAGCTAGACTTTTCCCACGAGTATAGATAGAGGTGACCCATTTATGCTATTCTAGGACCAGCAACCTTTTCCCCATTGTAAACAGAAGCTTAAAAGTTCTGAGCTCACCATCCATCTTTTGGCTTCTCTCTACCTCGCTGCGGGTGAGTGACGAGCTCTCAAGGGTTCATTATGAACTAGCCTTTCACAAGCCTGCTGCCATTGATCCCGGTGCCAGTTCACACACATTTAGGAGGCTAACGAGAGGCCTTTGTGCCCGCTGAGCGTTCAACAATCACCCATCTTCATGACCAGGGCATGGCTGAGCCAGTTAGCAAACCATAATGTGCCAAGCACGATGTCACCGCTGACAGATCTACTCCAGCGATCTTCAATAAATAAGGCTGATATGCAAATGGGGGTGCTAATTACATTTAAAATAACATCATTACATTACACTGCCAAATATTGCATCATCTGTGCTTTTGGGCGTGAGTGTTTTTCCAGACGCACTGCTTACACACTAAAAAACACTTATGTAGATGAGAAATTAATTATAGAAATGCGTTACACTTGCAAAACATCTTTTAGAGGAAGTTAATTTCAGCCTATATAATTTTGCACCAACTGACATGCATGTATGACCTATGTTTATTGACGCCATTAAAGGAATAGTTCATCCAAAAATGAAAATTAGCTGAAAATGCACACACCCTTAGACCATTCAAGATGTAGATGAGATTGTTTCTTCTTTCGTCAGTATGAGAGTCCAAACGGCTGATAAAAACATCCCTGTAATTCACACTCCAGTTCATCACTCAATGTCTTGTGAGGGGATAAGCTTGTTATTTAAGAAACAAAACCATCATTAAGGCTTTATAACTAAATCATTGTTTCTGGCCGAAATACGAATCCACAATAAAGCTTCCTACAGTGAAATAGTCCAAAACCTGTTGTCTTCTCACATCAAAATCCACTGACATATTTGTTTAGAACTACTTTGGACTATATTCTCTTGTAAACTGTGCTTGATCTGTGCATATTTTTTTTTCCTGATTCAGACAAGATGACTTATAATAATGTCTAGATTTACTCATATCTTAGTAATGGTCTGTAGTCGAAATCATCTTGATGGAATTGTTTCTTACAAACACACAGCTTTCTGCCTCACTAGATGCTAAATGTTGGATTTGAGTCGTGTGGATTACTTGTGAATTATTGTGATGTTTTTAATCAGCTGTTTGAACTCTGATCCTGACGGCACCCATTCACTGCAAGTGATGTAATGACACATTTCTATAAATATAGTACAATGCAACAAATTCATCTATATCCTGGATGACCTGAAGGTGAGTACACTTTCAGTCTATCATCATTTTTGGATGAACTATTCCTTTAACTAGGAATTCATATACAGACATAACACTAAGTAAACATATACCACATAAAGCAGTATATTTCTATATAGAAAGCCCTCTGACAGTATGTTTAACTACTGGAGAGAAGGTTTACCTAGTTTAATGTATAGCCCTAGCAAGAACCATGAGCTCCTCGTGTGTGTGTGTGAGTGTGTGTGTGATAAACAACATGAGAATGAACCATAGACACACATTCCCGTCGTGCTAAGTGTGTTTATCAGTGTGTGCTGCTCTTAAGGAATTCTCACATATGGAACAATCTATCATGTGCACAAACCCTTAAACATCCCAGAAAGACAAAAAAAGATGCTTCATTTTCAACATCTGCCAAGATAATGTCACACTGACATAATACATGTACATCTACTCACACAGAACAGGGTCCAGGATGCATTCTTGAAATATATCTGTGATCATTTTTAATTTTAAGGGTTCTTCGATGCACACATGCATCAGACAGATGTGAGCGTTGCATTTTAAAGATATAGTTTCGAGTTAACCTTCTATTGCACAATGGATGCAATGAGTAGTCATTATTAAACATCCACCTTGTCATGTATTTAATTTGGTCACTCTGTATTTCACCGTTCCTAATTGTACAATATGCCTTTACATTATATAATGTTACTATACATTGCATATTTGAGTTATTAAAATCTGTGTAAACTGAGTTGATAAGCACACGTGGCACAATGGAAAGCCACATGATGACTTCAAGTTCACCAACAGGAGTCAATAACATTTTAAACACTGTATAGAGCAGGGTTACCCACACAAACAGCTTTACCACATCACACTACATTAATGCAGTAAACATGAACTAAATAACATAAATGCAACATGAAACACTTAAATTTAAGACTAACAACAAAAAATGTATTTTTTAAATAAACCCTAAAAAAACTGTTTGCACGCAGGGTGCCAAGAACAATTTCCCCATAAATAATGAAGTTATTCATACATTTTACAGTGATGAGATCAATTCTATTTTATAATATTAATACTTATAATTTCAATAACATTACCTTAGTAATGCATGCTGAGGTAGAGGGTTACAAATAGCCTAGTTCAACTTTTCAAACGCGTTCCTCGACCCTTGCGTTGCCTCTGTTTTTTGAACGCAAGTACAAACACGTTCCGTATAAAACTCAACATTTCAACGTCCACATCTGCGATTTCAGTCCAGTCTTGTTTACAATCTCTGTAAAATCTCACACGCAACAGTTCCAGGCTCAGATTTTGCGCGCTACAAAAGGAAACTACAAAACACGACAACACTACAGAATACTAACCCTTTTTTGGCATCCAGTTGCGGGTGGTTGTAACATGCGTATGGACTCAGAGTACTGCAGAAATAAATCCCACTAATGTCCCACACTGATCCGCACACAGCAGCACCTCGCGCACCGGCTGCGCGAGACACAATAGGATTAGCAGAGCGCTGTCAGTCCCTCCCCTCACGCGCTCGGTGCCACTACGCTGTTTGTTTGGCGTTTAAAGCTGCGTGACGTCATACACGCTGATGAGTGTGAATGGAGGACGCTGTTGTTCTTTTAGTTTGTTGCATTTAATATCGTTGGATCTAAAGACTCAGTTTTAAAAAATTTGTATTTTTAGGGGAATACAACAACAACAACAATCTAACTTGTCTTCTTCTCAGCTTTGTGTTCTTCGTAAGAAAGACTGGGCTAACGATTTTTTTTAAAAATTACATGTACAAATAAAGCTAATTTGAGTTGAGTTACATAAGTCATATTTTTGTGTGTTTATATATATATATATATATATATATATATATATATATATATATATATATATATATATATATATATATATATATATATATATATATATATATGCTGATAATATGCTGTTTAAGTAATAATTTCCAGTGTGATGACATCACACACACACACACACACCACTTTATTGTTAATTGTATGTTATAACTTGCCACATATGGTGTGAAAACATACCCACTTTCAATAATTATTTTATTTGAGAAAATTTTTTTATTGTATGTCTTTCATTTTATGTAATTTTATATAATTTAATAATTTTATTTATGTTTAATATTTATAATACCAATTTGTGTGTGTGTTATTTTACAATTTTACATTTGATTTTGTCTTTCATGTTGTAATTTAATGTAATTTTATTTTATTTTATTTTATTTTTGCATTTTCAATGCAATGTTTTTGATTATTTGTGATGTCAGGTTGCATTTCAGTTTTATTTTATTATTTCATTTTGGTTTGGTTTGTTTCATTTTGTCATTTCATTTTGTTATTTTATTTATATTTAATGACATTTTATTTAAGTGCATTTCCGTTTCAGTTTTTATTTTATTTTATTTAGAATTATTATTTAGAATTACTTATAATTAATTTATTTAAGAAATAATGGTGGCATTTTTTCTTTCTTTTTTTTCAGAGACCTTAACACATTCATTTATAGACATTAATTCTTTTTTTGTCATATGTTTTGACTATTATTGGTGGGTTAATGTTTTATCCATACAATAAAATGATGGGAATATTAAAAGCTTACTAGCCCTCCTGTAAAGAAAAAAAGGTAACTATACTTGCCAAAGTAAATGTGTACAGTATAAGGGAAAATGTTAACTTATTACATTCTAGAAATTAGTTAAATTGAGCATATATTTCTTTTCAAGATGCAAATCATAAAAAAAAACACTGTCTAGCCTAGTCATCTTGACCTCCTGACACACACATATACACACACACACACACACACACACAAACACACACACCCAAGTGCTATCTGTCTTGGCTGACTCCCTGTTCAGTCATCTTTACAGCATTCCCTGCATTCTTCCCATTTCCCTGATTTAGAAATGCACACCCTCCTTCCTCAGGATGTCCTGAACAACTGCTCCAGTATTTCTGATCTTACTCATCTTTGCATTCACCATGAGTAAACCGATTACCAATATTTTTCCTCCTTGAACAGCAGGTCTGTGCATGCCATGTGTCTCTCCAGTAAGTCACTTAGTAACCACTGACCCAGACAAACGCTTATTCATCTCATTAAATTAAATGAGATCTTCAAGATGGTGAAGATAGTAGATTTCAGAACTAAGGTCTGTCATGCATGCTTGTGGGTTTAACACCAACTGCACTTATTCAGATGTCAGTGAAGTTTAGGAAGCTTTTTCCACACAGCTGTCCGAAGGCATTCGCAGGCTGCGCTGTGTGAACGGATTGTTATGCAAACACACTTTGACTCCCGAAAGAGTTTCTATTGTGCATTGTCTACTCTCTTTTTCTCTCTTTTCTCAGAGAAGAGACAACAAAGTTCCCATGTATCCTTTACAAACATGAGTAGCAGGAAGAAGTGACTTGCCTTCCTTTATTGCAACAAACCCAGTGACCTAATTTATCCAGTTTCTTCCTGTTTATTTCTCCATAACATCCAGGATGGGCCAGACGTGCTGCTCTGCGTGTATTTTTTGGTGACCACCAGCATGCAAATAGTCAACATGAATATAAACTCATGAGTCAAAAGGGAGACCTTTACTAGTCCACACATTTACAACCAATTTGATGTTTATTACTGTATACAGCCACATAAGAAGACTTTCGACCAATGGGATTTCTCTAAGGGCGGGGCTAGCTAGTGTAATGTGGCAAAGTTCAAAATCAAAGTGTCACAATCATGCCTTCTAACTTTGATTATCATGAAAGTTATTTATTGCTTCCTGTTTTAGAAATGGTGTTTGATCTGATCTGATGACCCTGTCATGAAAAAAGTCTTACCACCCATTATATTTACTAAGATAGAAACAATGGAGAGGAAAAGGATACATTCACAACTCAAAGAGCTTTTCCCATTCCGCACTACTGCAGTACTTTTCCATTCTTTCTCTATATACATATGCATTAGATGGACATTTTTTTACTTTTACAACTACTTTTTTTTTGTAACACCATTCTAATTTTTTATTTTTTTTTACAAATAACCCAAATAAATAATTAAAGAGAATCAAAAGCTTTCTGAAGCGCCATCCACTTAAACGTATTTTGTCTTTTTAATGCTGCACATCAACATAAATGCACAGGAATCACAAACACAGAAAACGTTTTAATTGAACTCAATTTATAAACGGTTGGGCATGTTTTATGCAAATGACTAGTGCACATGCTCGTTTAAACACTCCAGATTCATTAAAATTAGAATGAGGTCAAGAGCAAATTGCAATGTGAAGTTATCCTGTTCACACAAATATTAAATCATTCGAACCCAAAACACAGATTTTTGAACACTAATATACAGTATATGATGATTGGCTAAAATTAGCATATGAGTCCAACAGTGAATGGTCCTTCTTGATTCAAGCAGTAATGTTCGGATGTGTACAGACTGTAATATAGTTCTGCAGGGGGTTGCTTGATACTGTTGTCTGTTGTCAGGGAATCACCTCTGTTGCTGTGGCAAAAGAATGAGGCGGAATGTTTACAGTCATTTCCTAGTATGTTCCATAGCAAGCCGTGCTTCCATGACTCCTGCAAACAAAACATATTTCACCTTCTCTGCTCTTTCTTTCCAAGTCTCAGTCCTACAGCAGTGCTTACGAGCTCTAAGGGATGAACTCTGTCTCCTAGAGCTAATGTGGCATGAATGATTGATGCTGTTGCGTGGAAAGTTGCACTCTGAGTTCAGCGACACACTGAATCAATTCTTGTAGCAGTCATACCGATATCATATCACAATAGATTATTCAATCATTAGATTTGAACTACTGCAGTTGCAGATCGTGACCTTCATGGAATGAAGGATTAGACAAACTCACAAACAGTCTGTTGTGTTCGGGCCTAATAATCTTAACTTGGATTTACAGCCCATGTCAGGGCTTACGTAGTAAACACGTCTACATTAGTCAAAGCACATAAAACAATTTCATTGCATACTGCGTGTAGTACGTCTAATGATAATTGCATTTAATTATGTAAATAAATCTGGTTGTGATCTGGAAAGCTTATCGTTTAAGCGCAGTGAACCCTCTTCTTACGATATCTGACGAAACCGAATAATGCAGAGATTTGGACTCACCGTCGTGATAAATATGAAGCATAATTGACGGGAGTTTGATGGATTCCCTGTCCAACAGCCCAAGCAACTTTCAGAAGATAACAGTCATTTGGAAACTAGATTTTAGAAAGTCATGGAAACAAATCCAGAACTTGATTAGCATGCAATGCATTTAAATCTGTGCTTTTTATTATGGATGACTGAGAGAGTCGGTGCATCCATTTTTGCTCTAGCAGTTACGAGGCATAAACTCCCTCGGTTTATGTAAACTTAATAATGGCTTTGGGATTTATTTTCTCCTTTTTTGGGGAAAGAAAACTGCTTTTCTAAAAGTGAAGTCACACTAGACTTCCATTCATATACATATTTTAACATTTTAAAATGTTTGAACATTGATATTATAATTTTTTTTAATTATATAAAAACAAGACTAAATAATTATAACCTTTAACAAATAGACAATTATGTTTAAAATAATAAATAAACCATTTAATTAAATACTTTTTTTATTTAATAATAATTTAAACTACACACATGTATACAAATATCAGTATTAAATAAATATTATTTTTATTATTATTAATTATTACTTTTATTATTTATCAAATTTATCCTGTCCAAAATCACTGCCGGTTAAAAGGTAATTTTACCTTCTCAGATCCTAGTGTGGCGGCTCCTTGATGCCGATTACTTCTTGAATTGTCACTTATGTGACAGATGGGTAAACAAGTTATTTCATAAAAGAAAAAAAATATTATCTTGTAAACCACATGGCTTTTACTCACTCTTGCCAAAGGTGAGTGAACTGATTTGGCCATGTAGCGATGTAGGTCAGATAAGGTGAACGATTGGCTAATCACGGCCCCTGCTCCCAACCAATCAGCTGCACAGATAACGCAAACCATTGTTTCCATCAGTAAATCCAATCACAGGTACTATGTCAATCGCACACTTCTCTCTGGGAAAACATAATAGGAGATAAACCAAGTACTGTGGTGAAAGTGGAACCAGGGAGACTTCATGCTTGTCAGGAGATTTGACCAATAAACAGGATTATTCTGTTGTCCACTGTGAGACATTTCTCAATCCCATTCCAAATCTATTGACCTTTACAAATAACACTTTTGGAAGAAGGCAGCCGAATTCTCTCTCTCTCTCTCTCTATATATATATATATATATATAGAGAGAGAGAGAGAGAGAGAGAAAGAGATGAAGGGAAATATTTAAAAATAATAGATAGATGATAATAGGTCTTTTACGTTATTATTGGATCAAAGGTAAAGGGAAGTCTTCCTTGACAGTCCTCTAATTAAAGTCTTTAGGAGTCTGTCTCTGACTGAGGTGAAATAAAAGGGTCAGAGCTGCAGTCAGACAGTCTCAAGGTCAGTGTCTGTGTTTGAGGTATCCTGAGACTTTAACAACTCCAAACCCACACCATCTGCCACCGATGGGCAGACGGGCTCTTCTGAAGCGACTAGACAACCTGTCACGCCGCAGGACTCTGACAGGAAGCAGAGTGCAGTTTCATGGGAATAACGAAAGCAATGAGACCCGAGGCCCTGGCCGGAGGATCTGCGTCAAAATCTAAACACTCCTCCAAAATAGAGCACGTGTTTAAGGCAGCACTACTCCCTGAGAATGCAATTTCATAATGCATTACAAAAAGTGGATAAAATCTGAATTTGTTTTGACATTGTTGACAGATATAATGCATTTTTTATATTTCATTCATTTTATATTTACCCTTTGTTTGTTAGTAGTACTTTATTATTTTATGTACTGTATGGCTCTTTCTGTGCATGTCTATGTTCCAGCGTCTCGTCAAATATGAGCTCGTCTGCTCTTTAATGAGTGACCTGAGCTATATGATGGCCCAAACCAGGTGGAACCAAACAAAAGGGTTATAGTGAGCAGCAATTACCGTCACATACCTTCTCCAGAAACGCCCCCTCACCCTTAAACGCTCCATTATGTGCGTTCCCATCATTGACAGCGCTAATCCCAAAGATCAACAGCCATTTTATTAACAAAGCAGCCACATAAACAAGCCCATTGTTACATGGGACTCAATTTGTGGTCGCGCCAACAATGCAAAGATACAGATAATGATTTACTTTCTTACGTTCCTCTCAAAACAGCATTATGAAACGCCACAAATATTTGATTTAGATGCTCGCAGCACACTAAGGAAGCACGAGGACTTGGCAGGAAAACGGACAATTGCTGTATAGCATTGTTTGCACAGGATAGACATAACATATTTCATACATCCTGGTCGAGCTTGAACTCCTCTCGGCTACTATGAAGAGGCTTTAGCTTTTCAAAAGCCTAAAGGGAGCCGCTAAGAAATATTCATGGAGATATCCAGCAAATATTAATGGGTTGCATAACACATGCTGTTAAGAGAGCATCTGAGGTTCTCGGAGACAGCTGAGATCTTTCAACCCTTTCTGATGAAGAAACAGAAACTGGGACTGTTTAGAGGAAGAAAGCAGAGACTAATTGTTCATGAAATTGTCTGAACTCATAAATAATGTCCCACTCAGACAGACACAAAGGGCCCGGACGTGCTTATCACTACAAATAAAACCACTCTGGCATCTGTGAGCGCTCAAATTAATCTTCAGTTTATAGAAAATGACTTATTTATGAATTTTTTATGTTGTCACACAAATGCAGATTATGATACTTGTGGCAAATCTAGAAAACCATTCTAGCATCTCAAAAACTTCTCATCTGCAGCACTTTATAAATCAACAGCAGAATTACCTGATAGACACTCGGATATCCCAAATGGAGATAGTTGATGTCCAACCTGTTGCACCACCTCCATTATCAAGCAACCTATCCCAGGAAAGAGGCCTCTGAAGTGGGGAACACTGGAAGAGGAGTGGGTCTTCCAGGAGACTATGGGCCTGCAGTCTTGAGGACTATGACATGGTCCATAGAGGACCGAGGAGGAGGGGTGGAAAGAGCCGAAGGGGAGGAGATTTGAGTACACCCACCTCTCTCTCTTTCTGACTAACAATAGAGAGCTTCAACAGGCCCAGGAGCTCTTACAAGAAAAGAAGAGAAAAGCGGCCCCTTCTCCAGAGAGTCTGTCAGTCAAACATTTGAAGAAATCTTTTCAGACGATATTTCTATTTTTATGAAGGCGGTTTGTGGTGGCATATCTTTTAAACTAGTCCTTATGTTATCTAAATGACCCAGTTAAGTACTGATATGATAACTAGACAACATATTTAATAAATCCAACCAACATTTTTTTTTGCTTTGTTCTTATACGGTTTGATTAATTGTCAGTAGATTCCCCCCCCCCCCATATATATTTGTGGATGTATTACCATTTAAAAGTATGGTAAAGCTTTAATTAAAGCCTTTATGTATAATGGATTGTATAGTCGTTTTAACGCATTAATTATGACTAATGAACTTTTTTGTATTGCATCGTACAATCTCCTGAACTATTATAACCACAGTTAGTACATTGTAACACTTATCGATTCATTGTTACAAAATGCATTTTCAGTTTGGTTATAATTATTTACAGCAAGATGTTATGTGTTACAACACATATTATGAATAATAATAATGCATTATACTCTTTAATAACCCTTTAAGGTAGATTATACATTAAGTATTTAGGTATAGTGTTATCAAAAATGTTTTGTGAAGAAAGAAAGAAATAAAGAAAGAAAGAGAGGGAGACAGAAAGGAAGAGAGAGAGAGAGAAAGAGAGAGAGAGAAAGAGAGAGAGAGAGATCAATTCATTATTTTTAATAATTTGTTTATTTTATGTATAACAATGTTGCAAATCTGTTATCTTTATGCATTTTACTTTTTTATTCCTTAAGGTTTTTATCCTTATTAAAAAAAAAAAAAACCTTTTTATAATATTGTACACCTTGTTTTTAATGGTGCTATGTAAATATATAAATAAATAAAACATTTTAAGTATTTTTTTGTGGGATAATGTACAATCATAATTACAGTCATTATTGCTTAATAATACAGTGAGTGGGCTATACAAGACCACTGTGTGTATTAAGTTAATATTGAGTTTATTTTGCAGTTTCGACCTTTACTTATTAAACAAAT